>NC_081545.1:32821598-32987456 GCF_901000735.1 Corylus avellana
AAAAAAAAAAAAAAAAAAAGGGAAGGGGTGTATTTGGGGGTGGCCAGACCACCCCCAAAGGGCTGGGGTAGTTTCGGCCACCCCATACCAGCCCCTTTTTTTTTTTGGCCAAGGGGGTGGCCGGCCTTGGCCATGGGGGTGGTCGAACCACCCCAGATCGGCCTGGGGGTGGCTCCAGCCACCCCATCGTTCTCCTCCCTCCTTTTTTTTTTCTTTTTTTTTTTAATATTTTGCTTTAACAAAATTTTTTTTAAAAAAAAAAAATTACAAAGTCAAAATTAGAGTTTGTTGGTGTCAGATTGCACTGTAGCTGAAACAGTACCGTTCCAACTATAGTGCAGGGCTTCCCCTTGCCAAATATAGCTATTATTCCCTGCACCGATTTGGAGATTTAATCCATCCATCTAATCAACTTTGACACATCAACTGATTTTTCTCTTTCACATTTTTCATTTAATCCATCCATAGCTAATAGGCCTACAGCTAGCTAACAGATGCAGCATGCAGGTGTTTTCAGTATTCAAACTATACATCCAAAAATAAATAAAAAATGGGAGTCATTTTAATTGGTTGGTATTTTGAAAAAATGCTTCAATATTATTTTTAGCATGTTTGACCAAATAAAAAATAAATTAATTAATATAAGTGGCCAGAGTTAAAAATGTTTACGCTGGAAATATGAGGAGTGAGTAGATGGTGCATGCAGACTCATATTGTCCAAAAGAATCACAAAGAGATTGTTAATTAACAGAGTAATTGTGTGGTCATAATCTAATCCTTCTACTCTTTATATAAACTTGAATGTATTTCTTAGCTCAATATATAACAAGATAAAATCCTCGGCAAAAAAAAACAAAGATGAACAGCATAGTGAATAACGATAGAAGAAAAATCGGTGAAAAAAAAAGAAAAGAAAAGAAAAAGCAAAATTGTCCTTTTGGCCATTTGTTTGGCTTAATCATTATTTGATCTAATAGTTTTTTGTTGATCTAATTATTATCTGGTTTATTGGTTTTTTGTTGACCTATACCTATTTTTAACCCGTTATTAGCCCAATCATTATTCGGTCTATTGTTGTATCTTTATTGACCTAGATCTATTTTTAGCCTTTTGTTAATCCAATTTATTTGGCCTTTTGTGATATTTATTTGGATTACTAGGAAATATAGAGTGAGAACTTTACAAAAAATAAAAAAATAAAGAAGAAAAAAAGAAAAGAAGAAGAAGAAGGAAATAGAGTGAGAGACATTCCTCCATTTATGGGACATGAGACTATGAGAGAGGATTTTGCTCGAGTGGCTATGCTCTACGGTATTGTACAAAATCATGGTCATCCATATTAAACTATCACTTAAACTCAGACCCACTTCAACCCACAGTTGGTTCTCATTTCAACTCAAAGTTTGCTCCCTTTTTTAGCCCATAGATGACCATCTTTTGTATTGTTTTGCCATCTCTAGAAGAAGAAAAGAAAAAATAAAAAAATAAAACTCAAGGTTTCATAACCTTTCACCTTGAATTTGAGGGAGAATGTTAGAATATATTGTGATATTATGAAAATATATATCATAATATATTAGCATTGATTGTAATTGATAAAATCAAATCAGAATTAAATATACATGATTTGATTTTATTAATCATACCATTTTATATTATATCCACATCCTTATAAATAGGGATTATTTGTATTGTAAAATGATGGAATAAAAGCATAATGCAGCCTTTATAGTTTTATCTGTGTATTTAGGTCATAGGTCGAACCACGTAAAATTATTGTATCTCTTTTATTATTTTGTTTATTTATTTTCTCATTTCATTGTTAATTTCTTCAGTCCATAATACTGTTATCTGCAAAATATTCTAACAAAAATAAATAAAGTTATTAGGTTGTTTTCCCGCAAATGAACAAGAGAAAGAAGTTTTGGTTGCCTCAATTGAACAGTCTTTTTAACATTTTTTTTTTTGAAAAATTATACTTTACCTCTTAAAAGTTTGACTTGAATTTTTAGTTCTACTTTTCATATTTCAATTTTTACAATGTACTTCCAAAACTTTTAAATTTTTTCAATTCGATATATTCGTCAGTCAAAACGGATTTGACCGACGAAAAAGTGACTTATGCACTTTTCTTCCCCAATATGCCCACCTCCCCATTCTCAACCTGGTATCGTCTACTTCCTTTTGCCATGATCTTTCCGGTCAAATTCCGGCCAAACAAGTTAGTTTTCCAGTGACCCACCCTTCTTGATTCACAATCTCACCAATGGAGACCCATCATCAGTCGGAAGGGTCACAAGGTCATAGGCCTCGGCTGCTTTAAACAACAACAACAACGGCATTCCCCTCTCAAGTGAGTGGTTTTCTCCTCAGACCTGACCCAAAAAAAAAAAAAAAAAATCTTCATGGGTGGGGGGAGCTATTGCAGGCGCCGAAACTAACTACTCCGTGTGTGGGGAGAGCTCCTCCGTGGGTGGCGGAATTCAACCTTTGAACCTTATTGCCGGTGCCGCCACTACCAGTGCCGCCACAGCTGGCGGTGGTGGCACCGCTGAAGTGGCTTCGTCTGCCATGGCACTTCTTGATCCTTCTTCTCTATACCCAGCTCCGCTTAACACCTTCATGGCTGGTACGCATTTCTTCCCACCCCCAAGATCATGAAAACAACCCCACATTCTTCCATCTCTATCTCTCTCTCTCTCTCTCACCAACTTTTCTCTCTGCCGGCAAGTTTTCATAATATTGATGATCATGTGGTAAATTTGACAATCATTCAAGTAGGAGTAATGGCAACCCAATTTTTTTTTTTTAGCAAGTCACGTGATTACTTTTCCATCAGTCGAACTACCTTTAAGGAAGGTTTTAAGTTATGAAGCGGGTATCCGGCCCATTAAAGTTATTAAACTACTATTTGAAGTCTTACAATTCACGGCAATTGATTAAAAAATAAACATGTTGAGAAGTCCCGACCAATAATGTTGTATCGAATTTTTTATTGGGAAATGGGAATTGAGGGTGTGGGCTTTTTTTTTTGAGTGATTTTGGGGTCTAAAGTCCGTGGGCATTGTATTAAAAAAATTGTAATAAATCAAACTCTGTATTAGAAAATAAAAACACAAAAGAAGCCCTGAATTATTTATTGTAATAATGTCGTCATTATTACTTACCCGCTTTACAATGATTGTTGCACAGCTCTTCATATCTTCAAAGGAGCTTATGTAATGAGTCGTCCTCACTTAGGGGTGTAAAGGCGGGCGGTTAAAAACTGCCTGCTAACCGCTAACCGCTATAACCGCCAACCGCCTAACCGCCTAACCGCTATAACCGCCTAGCGGTTAGCGGTTAGCGGTTATTGGGTCTACTAACCGTAACCGTTAACCGTCTTTTTGTATAATATATTTTTATAATTATAATTATAAAAATATTTATACATATAACATAATTACTTGATCATTAAATCACATTTTTTTTAAAAAATAATTAAATCACAATTTGAGTATTAATATATTATCACTATAATTTATATCATTATATCCCATTAGATTGATCATTAAATCATTTGATTATATAATAATAAATTATACATATATAATATGACATAACTCATAAGTATACCAATTCATACTAATACAACAATTAAATATCTAGAGACTTATTTCCAATGTATGTTATAAACTTATAAGTCTATATATATTATAAGTCTATATAAGTCTACATATGTATATGAATAATATAAATGTATAATATCAATACTTAATCATATGATTCAATGACAATTCAAATACTTTATTCAAGACTTCAAGTGAATCATACTATTAATGTACAATGATGATATGATTCGTATAATATCAAATTAAGTAATTAACATTGGATTAAACAATGACCAATGTGTTGCTTATAAACACAATTTAAGTATTAATGTATTATCATTATAATTTTAGTAATTTATATATTATCACTATAATTGATATGATTATATCACATGATGATTTGATCATTAAATCATATGATTATATAATAATAAATAATACATATATAATGTGATATAACTCATAAGTCATAAGTCTACAAGTTAATCATATGATTCATGTACAATGATAATCACTATTGATTCAATTGAATTAAACAATATATTACTTATAACTACAAGTCTACAATTTAATTAAAGCATTATTAGATACTTTAGGAATTTAGGATTTAGAAGATATTAAAAATACAAGAAAAAAAAATGAGGGTAAAAAAAAGCCCAAAAAGCTCTAAAGAAAGCCCAAAAAGCAAAAAAAAAAAAAAAACCCAATTTTAAAAAAGCGGTTAGCGAGTGAGTTCATTTCATTAACAGTAACCAGTGATTAGCAACTAACTGATGCTCGCCCCAGCGGTTAGTAAAATCTACTAACCGCTAAGGCGGTTACGGTTAGCGGTTATTGCCATTAACCGCTAACCGTAACCGCCTTTGCACTCCTATCCTCACTCCTTAGTCCTCACCTCCTACATATATACATGGCTAATCTTTGGTATACATGCATGGGTGAGCATCATGCATGTAGGTCACTATCATCAACTTTAGGATTTCCAATTTGAATTGACAAATTAATAACACAAAATAATACGTGGCTGATCATGAGCAATTAATATATTCAAGCTTTGGTTCATTCTGATTGATAATTGGGCCTATTGGCTTTCCAGCCCACATATGTCCTAAAAATTAAAATGTCCACTTTTCAGCAATTTTTTATTTCTAAAAAAAAAGAAAAAACAATGAAACGAGTGTGGAGAAAGGCAGAAGAAACTCGGTATATAATTTTTTTTTTTTTAAAAAAAGAGAAGTAGAAAATTAGGTGGCTGATCTAAGCACAGAGACTACTGGTGCCATAGCTAGCCACTTAAAATGATTGCCAGATATTATTTGTGGCTTGTATTTTAATATTGTGCAAAATTTGAAATTTTCAAATTGTTAATTTCTTAGAATAATTATATTTTAATAAGAAACTTTTCATGCCACCCACTTTAAAATATATATATATATATATATATAAGAACAATAACTTAATATATATATATATATAAAAAAGAACAATAACTTAAAAAAAATACACCATATTAATCAATATAAATTAAGTATAATAAACAAGCGTAAATTCATATACTTCTCATACACGAAATGAGGAAATCAGGGTAAACCACTAGTGACGTACTCAGCGTTGATTGGAAGGTTCCTTAGCGTTTCCCATCTTGCTTGGATTTGGGTTTGGTCTAAAAACAGAACAGTGTGAAGTCGTTGGGAGTCCATATGCTTTGTTAGATTTTCCATGTAATTTACAAGAACTTAATGACTACGTTTCCATCTTTTTTTACCCACAAAAGAAAGAAAGAAAGAAAGAAAGAAAAAAGTTTCCATCTTTTTGCCTTTTCCCCCCACCTCTTTGGATTTGGCTGGTGTCCTAAAATTAAATCCCAAACTATACCAACCAGGACATTTTGTTTGTATTCAGAAAGCTATTTTGTTCAATTTTATTCATACCCATTTGATATATATTGGCTTAATAATAACAGCCAAGCAATAAATACAAAATATATATAAATTTTGTTGATTTATTTTTTGTTATTCTGAAATTGAATCTCATTTATTATTATTATTATTAATATATCAACACCAAATGGAAGAAAGAAATTTGAATTAATGACTTCATTACATTAATTGTGATTCCAATTGATTAATCTACACCAAATTGAGCCCCATTTATTATTTGGGCTCAAGAGCCACGCGTATGGCTATATAAATAAATTCCCACCGACCTGCCGCTATTTCGTAAGTAGGCCTTGTTTTCACATTCCCAAGACTGTCCTATTGGAAATTCTCAAACCTAATGAATACAAAACCGACTTGAATCCTCAAGCCCCAAGGAAAATATAACGCGTAAACTTTCAATTAAACCCTATTCTCTCTCTCTCTCTCTATCTCTCTCCAACGGATGAATCCTCTGCATATGTCCATCGCATAACGGTCCTCAGAAATCCTAGGCTCTAAGCAACCAAAATATTAGCTCAACCCCAGTCGCTGACACGTTCTTTTCTGCCTTGGATTTCGCTTTCGATCCCCTCTGATTCTCTAATTAGGTCGGACTTCAACCTCCTTTTGCGTCGGGTATCCATGCAAAACTGGAATGTTTAGGCTGAATGGGTGGTTTCACAGGTAGAAGGTCCTTTTTTTTGCGTCAAATTTTCAAACCCAGAATCAGACTTTGCATGACTTCCTCTGTTTTTGCTTCAAACTGAATAAAGAGATTGATGGATTTATTTCACGGGTTCCCGTACGAAGTTTTTGCTGCAAACCCACTTTAATTGCAGAACCTGGGTTCTGTGAAAGGGGTTTTCTACCCAAAGATGGTTCTTTTTGCTGGCTTTTTCTTGGCCTTTGTTTTCAGCCTGTGGCTCACTCTGTTTGGTTTCCTTAACAGAGCCGTCATCAGGTATTTAAATACTAAATATTTTTTTTCTTCAAGTATAGGTTTATGCTTCATACTATTCAACGACTGATTCAATTTGCCTTTTTCTTTGCAGACGTAAAAAAAGTAGTAGTTTTGAAATTCTTTCACAAGAAAACAATCTAATTAATTCAAATCGCATGGAGACAGAGTCAGAGTCAGAGGCAGCATGTTCAAAAAATTCTAGACATGGGGATACTGGGTATGATTCTTTTGCATCCGCCAGTTCAGGTTGTTCTAGCATTGATTTCCAAGAAATCAATAAAATTGATTCGAATCATATTGAATCAGATGGAAAGGCTAAGGTAGCATATTCTGAATTTTTTGCAAATAAGGACGTGGGGCACGATGGTTTGGATGAAATAGAGCCAGAAACACCAAAATTTGAGTTCAAATTTCGGTTTCCGAGCTATGAAGAAATTGTTAGATGCAAGAAAGGGAACGGTGACTCTGTCAGCTCCGATAGCACCGCTCCCTCTACAAGCACCAGTAAGTATGAGTTCTTATCTGGGAATACTTTTAGCCACTTTCTTGAGGAGCCAGAAGCTGTGAGCTTTACGGTGAAAGAATTTTATGCTGATGATGATCATTCGATTGGCAGCAGCGAGATTCTCGATTATTCCGCCTTGTCTGAAGGAGATTCTATGGAGCAAAATTCAGTAGAAGAAGCTGTTCATGAAGAAGTTTCTGAGACTGCTGAGGTGCCAGAGAAGATAGAAGCTAAGGTATCTGCTGAAGATGCTCATTCTGGGAGTGAACAATTGGAGAAGTCAGAGATTGATTTGTTGGGTGAAGAAAAAAATGGTGCTGTTGGAAGGAAGTTTCTTTCAGAGAAGGATTTCATCGCTTCAGATTCCGATTCGGATTCTATTTTTTCAAGCTCGGTTGTGAGTCAATTAGTTGCTTCGACCAGCGATGGATTTTTGTCAGACAAAGATTTTGAAGGTACGGAGGATGGGGGGAATGTGGAATTAACAGGGGAAGACTTTGACTTGGAGGACATGGATTCGGAGAACTTGAGTATTGGGTATGAACCTGAAGATTCTGAAGGAGAAGATAGTGATATTCTAGAACAACTTCGAAAACTCGAAGAGTCTGAAATGCAGAATTCAGATAATCCAAACCCAGAGAAGTTTGATGAGGATGTTTTTCATGATAAAAGCAATTCCAAAGAGGAAGAATTTGGGGGAAAAGATGAAAAACAAATGGATGGAAAACCCAATCCAAAGAATTCATCGGAGTGGGATACTGAGGATTCAAACGGATTGGAAACGCTGTGGGAACATCAAGATTTGATTGAGCAGCTGAAGATGGAGCTGAAAAAGGTCAGAGCCACAGGCCTTCCCACCATTCTTGAGGAGTCTGAGTGTCCAAAGATAATTGAAGATTTGAAGCCTTGGAAGATTGACGAGAAGTTCCAGCATGGAGATCGAATGAGTGAGCTTCACAGGTTCTACAAGAGTTACAGAGAACGAATGCGGAAATTCGATATCTTGAATTACCAGAAGATGTATGCAATAGGTCAGTCACTTGTTGCCATTTTTCTTCTTGTTTAATTTCTCTGTTTTTTTTTTTTTTTTTTTTTTTTTTTCATGAATTTTAGAGATTTTTGTTTAATTTTTCAAAGAAAAATCTTCATATCAGGTTTTTTTTTTTTTTTTTTTGATAAGTAAAGGGGAAAGCAATTTGGGCTCATGTGGGTTTAGAACTTGATTAAGCCTATCCATAATTATGTACAACCAAAAACATTCGAGTAATTGACATGATTAATGCAACCCACCTAGCTTGGTTTAGGACCCACTAAATCTGGTTAAATGGGCATTGGTGGAATCATGAACTTCCTCAGATCCCAACCAAGCATTAGAGTCATTATCACATTAAAAAAGTAGGTTGGAGGAGATATTTATGTAATCAACAATAATTTATCTTATTTGAATAGAGAAAAAAAAAAAAAAAAAAAAACTATAATTTATCTTATTTTCTTGGGAAATCTTTTTCATGATGCTCCTTGCTCGAGTCCAAAAAACAATGGTTAGTTAAAGGTTCACATCCACAGTCTCTAATGCCATCCAGCCAGCCAGCCTGAACTTTCAACCCAGCACCACCATTTAATTTAAAAGACTATTTTATTTTGAAAGGGCTTTTACCTAAATTGAGATTTCTTTCTTGCCCTATAATAATCTAGCATTGATGGTAATGCTCCACCAAAACTTATTAAGAGCTAATTTAATTTCTTTTGTGAATAAACTAGTAGTAGATTTCCAGAGAAGCTGGGTAAAGCTATGTGCAAGGAATGTTTATATTATTATTTCTTAATCAAAGTGACTTTTGGGTTATGCTTGCTGCATAGTTGTACTATAATCAGATTATTATTCTAAGTCTTATGAGATTTCATGATGATTTTATAGGTTTTCTTGAGTCGAAGGACCCACTAAAATCGTTTTCGAGCGGCAAATCCTCGGCTCCAGCAATCACATCCATTCTTTCGCAAAGCTTTTGGCTAAACAAACGCAAGAAATCCGAATTGGACCCAATGAAGAAGTTCATTAGAGAGTTGCATAGTGATTTGGAAGTTGTTTATGTTGGGCAGCTGTGCCTTTCCTGGGAAATCCTTTACTGGCAATATGAGAAGGCCTTAGAATTATATGAGTCTGACCCATGTGGACTACGTCCATACAATGAAGTTGCAGGTGAATTTCAACAGTTTCAAGTGCTCTTGCAAAGATTTATAGAAAATGAACCATTTCAGGGGCCAAGGGTTGAAAATTATGTCAAGAATCGATGTACCATGCGCAATCTTCTTCAAGTGCCTGTAATAAGAGGTGAGAATTCTTGAAACAATGAAATTGTATATAAGCGCTGCACCTTTAAGTCAATTAGTGCTCATTTCTTGATTTAGTGGCAAACTTAAACCAGCATAAACTTGCAGGGGACAAAAGGAAAGGAAGAAGAGGAAGAGGTGATGGTGCCATTACAGTTGACATGCTGATAGAGATCTTGGAAGAATCAATTCGAATAATTTGGCAATTCATCCGAGCCGATAAAGATGCAAGTACCGTGATTCTGACATGTCGGAAAGATACTCAGGTTGCACTCCAAGACCCTGCAGATTCAGTGCTTCTGTTGGAGGTTCGAACAGATCTTCAAAAGGTTAGCTTCTTTTACCTTTTCATTTTCTAAAACTCCCATTTTCTTCTTGAGAACCAGAAATTCTCACTCCCATTTCTGATGCATATTGTTTTGGAATTTAGAAAGAGAAGAAGCTCAGAGAAATCTTGAGGAGTGGAGGCTGCATGTTAAAGAGGTTCCAAAAGTGTCAAGAAGAAGGCATAGATCACCATTTCTTCTTCTCTCAAGTGGACGTGAAATTAGTGTCGAGGGTGTTAAACATGTCTAGGATTACAACCGACCAACTAGTCTGGTGTCGCAGTAAATTAAATCAGATTCGTTTTGTGAACCGAAAGATGCAAGTAGAATCATCCTTCTTGCTTTTTCCATGTTGACCGCATTCAGGGCACACATGTACATAATAGATAGAGGTCTCCAGTAACAATTTTGGAAAATTTTGGCTACTGCTAATCTATCTAATTGCTATTGCTTCCATTATAACTATGTAAATACAAATGTTTTGTTACGATTGATTGTGCATATATAAATTCTTATGAGTATTTTTTCTTCTTGTTGTAAATGGTTTTCAATAATGAATTTTCCTTGAAGTTTGTATCATTTATGTTCGAGCCAACCACCACGTTGACTATGAAATAAGGAGTCTAGCCTCAGTAGAACCGTCGAGAGTCATGGTCAAATTTCTAACAAAGACAATTATAACCTTCGGACAACTTTTTCTCTCTGAAAATTTTCTTGTGGAATTGTTGCAACATTGTATGATATGATTCATTTCATTTTCACATTAATTTCAGTTGTAGACCGATTTCAAACCACAGCAAGTTGAACAATAGAAACCTATTGGGTTTTATCTTATTAAAAAAAAAAAAAATTCAGTTTTTTTGGTTATATAGCAAACTTTTCATAAGCATCCATATAACATTATGATGTTAGATTCAAATTACATATTGTATAATTCTTTTAAAATGCTTATTATCCTTTTATAATGGTTGCAAACCTCACCATAAAAATCACATTATGGTCACAACATCTAGAGGGTATATGTAGGGGCAGAACTAGCATTTAGGGTTTGGGGATAAAATTTTAATTTAAAAATTTTTTTAAGGCATTTTTAAAATTTTTGGAGGAAAATAGGAGCCACATTGTTTCGCCCCAGCGTATATGTTATTTATATTATCACATTATTTAAAATTTTCAAATAATGTGACATTATATACACGGTTACGGTTGAATGCTATAGAATTTAATTTAGGTTATAAAATAATTCATTTGAATTTCACTCAAAAAATCAAACGCGGCACCATCTATTCCCTCAAGGGCCTGAACCAAGCCCTTACTGGAACTGGAATAAACAGTGTGGCCCATTCCACAAGTTTAGAAACTTTTGTAGAGCCCTTAACATGTCATTTAATCCCAACCGTCAATAATCCAAACTCCCAGAACCGTCAGATCTAGGGCTTCGTATAACCAAAACCCTATTTATACACTTTATTCAGTGAAAGGATATCCTCTCGCACGATCGCATAACTCACGGGGAGAGCCTGAAAATCTAAAAATGGTGCAGCGGCTCACGTATCGCACGCGCCACAGCTATGCCACCAAGTCCAACCAGCACCGGATCGTGAAGACCCCTGGTAAAACTTTCACTCTTCTGTGAATCTTTTTGTTGGTTGAAAATATTGTTCGGTAGTTGATATGGGTTTATGTTTGTATGTGGATTTAAGGTGGGAAGTTGGTGTATCAGACCACCAAGAAGAGGGCAAGCGGACCCAAGTGCCCTGTCACTGGAAAGAGAATCCAAGGGGTATGTTACTTTTACGTTTGATTTTGCTATTATGTGTTTGATTTAGCTTGTTGAACTTTATTTTGGAGCATTGGGTTTATGACGAAGGTGACATTTGCGATCGTTTTTGCATTTTTTTTCTTATAAATATGTATCTAATTATATGCCGTTTCAATTTGTGAACGAAAATTTGGCTCAGCTTTTTAGTTTTTAATGAATTTGATGTAGATTGTACGGATGTCTTGCTGTTTTGTGAATGTGTTAGTCTTAGATTGTTAGATATGTGACTGGGAGTCTGGATATTAGGTATCTTACTGCTGTTTGAAAATGAGTTTGGTTTGGATTTATAAAATGCCCTGATGGATGTGATAATCGGTTAATGTAGAACTGTGATGATAATCAAAAACTAATGCAGCACTGGATGTGGTCATGGTTACTTCTTTGTTTCGTCTAATATTCAGAAACTAATGCGTGGTAGACTAGTAGCGTCTTAGTAATGAATAAGAGAAAGGCACGAGGCCATATTGGTGATGATGAGTCTGAATGGAAATGTGAATATATGTGGTGGTTATGTGAGGCGAACAGTCATCTCATCCTGGGCTTTTGCTATATCTATCGTCATAGATTTCGGTGTAGGAGATTTGTTTATTTTTCATACTTTGATGACATGTTGCATGAGAAGGGAAGTGAAATCCCAATTAAAAGGGACTGACTTTCGTTTTTATGTATAGAAATTTTTTCATATGACTATTGCAATTTTGTACTTTCTTCTTCTATTTCTTTATATAACTATAATATTGGAGTTTTACTTTTGCATAGCATTTTATCAAAGATTTTGGAAGTTGCGTCTAACATTTATTTTGACTTCATTGTTGATTAATCAGGTATCATCAGTGTTGTTACAGTTGATATGAGTAATATTGTCCTTGTTTTTTACAAAACTGTGTCCCATTTTGAAATTCAATTTGGCACAATGTTTAGTTATTTATCGACAGGATTTCCCTGGCCCCAAAAAATTTTATACTGGTGCTAGAAATTGTTTTTTTACCATAGGTAGAAAAAAATTATTTAATTATCATATAAGGTGAAGGCGAATTCAGCTGATGAGTGCTGAAATATCTGATTGTGTTTGACTAGATTGTTCTTATTTTGTTACCTTTTCTGCTGGAGATTTAGCAGCTGTCTCAAACTTTCACATGGTGTTTCAATAATTTTTGAGACTATATGATGCATAGGTTGGTTTTTGACTAGTTTTTTGCGCGAAAAGTAGAGTTTCTTAATTTCATGAAATCGTGATCAAAACATTTCTTTACTTTTTTGTGTAGATGAGTACTATTAGATATAGGCCACCTCTCTCTCTCTCTCTCGTATTTCTGAGTAAGGGAAATTTCTATTTTTCCATCTTCGGATAAATCTTTTTATAGCACATTTCTTTCTTCAAATTTTGGTTTATATGATCTCTATATTCTTGATAATAGGTAACTAACTGTTATATTATCTGTGATTAAAATAATTGTGTTGTGATTTTGGTCTCACGCAGATTCCTCACTTGAGACCTGCTGAATACAAGAGGTCTAGATTGTCTAGGAACCGAAGGACTGTGAATCGGGCCTACGGTGGTGTGCTGTCGGGAGGTGCTGTTAGGGAGAGGTATTTTACCATAAACTAGTGGTTGAAGTTTCTGGTTATTTTTTTTTGTGATTAGAGCATTTTCCAAGTTAATTTCTTGGTTTTTGTAGGATAATTCGCGCCTTTTTGGTGGAAGAGCAGAAGATTGTGAAAAAGGTGTTGAAGATCCAGAAGGCAAAGGAAAAGCATGCCCCAAAGAGCTAAATTGAGTGGGTGATGAAGCAAAAGTAATTTGAGTTATGACATGCTTCAGAGTTGAGTGAAATTTTGGATTTTAGGTTGGTGTTGATGTAAACGTTGGATGGTATTTGAATGTTTTTACTAGTATTTTGTTTGCTACTGGATTACTCTTTTAAGTAACTTTTTTATTCTTATGGCAAATCTTTTACGTGGTTTTGTGTTATGATAATTTCTTCTTTAATGACATTGGCTTAGGGTTTCTGTTTGTTTTTATTTCCTTCCACTTTTTAAATTCTTCTAGTTGGCAATTAAAAACAATTACAACTGGTGGTTCACGCACAGTTTGAAAATTCGTAAGTTCCACTGCATGGTTGAGCAGGGTCTTCCCCGTTTTTTTAACGCTGTCATCTTCCTATTACCTTTGAAATTCATTTATATGAATGTGTTTCACGATACTTTTACCTATCGTCTATGTCGTTGATCCGACAGGCACTCAAATGTTGCCCTAGGTGAAAGATTTTCAATGTATTGGGTTGGAATAATTTTTTTCATTAGCATGTGAGAATTACTTGTTAAAAAATCAGGTAATCTGTAATTCTCACATGGTAAAGAGGAACGTTATTTTTATAAACTTAAACCTAGTTTAGAGGAAAATTCATTGTACATATAATGCCTAAAATTGCATAAAGTAAATCCTTGACAGGGCTTAAACGTTAAAAGTATCCAAACCAAGAGATGTGACATTCTGTACAACCATGAGAGTCGCCTGGGCTTCCTCAGAGCTAGGATAGCAAAGAGATCGAAGTTTTAGTCTAGCATGGAGAAGGGTGGCAGTTTCTTTTGATTGTAGAGGGCCACTAACCAAACCGGCCATCTGTGACTCTGATTGTAATTTACATTGACATACAGATCATGACTTTAAAAACAAAAAAAAAATTTGAGATTATAATATATATATATATATATATATATATATATATAATGATTTCCTTGACTTATTTTAACATAAAGGCATGCGTCATTACTCTGGCCAAAATTATCAAATAAATAGGCAGAAAAGGCGAGCAATAAGTACAAAAAAGTTAACAGGAAAACCCCTCACCTTCAGGCTTCATCGTAATTCCAAAAGTAATATGCCAAAATATGTGATTTTGATTTGTTGCTCAATCATTCCCCTATCCATTGAGGGAACCCCGCAGCAGATATTTGAAGATCCCACAGTTGTTGTGTTCTTGGGTCATACAATACCAAGCATTGAAATGAATCGCTTAGAACTACCAAATCATCCCACCGAAGCTGTGTCAGATGCCAAAGACCTGGAAGGACCATTGTTAATTTTTTGTCCAACTCCTTTCAACACCAGAATCATCCAACACCCATTTCTCATACCGTCCTCCTTCCAACTCACTGATCAAAGCTACAGAATCATTGATAACAGCAATTTTCCCAGAACTAGATTCTTCACTTCGGGGAAGCGGTACCTCTTTGAACACCTCATTGCCCAGATCAAAGGAAATCAAGAATTGGTGCTCCATGTTATCCTTCTCATAACCACACCAGTGATGAACTCCATTTAAGTATGCAGGAAAACAAGGTGAACGAATCAAATAAGATGGGTTTGGGGATGAATCCATCACTCTCCAAGAATCAGCACTAAGGCTGTACACCAAAACTTAACTTCGCATTGAGAATTGAATTTCAGAATCCTAACCACCTTGTAATCATTAGTGTTTGGATCAAAACCGAAGCCAAATGTAGAAGTCAAGTCTGGCATATCCAGTTGGCAGTGGATTTGGGGGAGGATCTTTTATTCTCTTGTCGCAAGGTTCCATAACACTAGCCGTTCATAATCGTGCAATTCACCAAGCGTCCACAGAGCACCGGAAAAACAGAGTATTCCATTGCAGGGACCGAGGACTGCTACCCCGCCAACGTCATGCTGAAACAATTGTTCGAGATCTACATCCCCGGACAGCTCTAGGGTTTCGTTAGAGAGAGTGGAGACACGTGGGTACCCCATCGATTCCCAACGATTAAGGATGGCACCGCGGTGGGTTTTGTGAGAAGTTGCCCAAGTGAGGTGCTTGGTGATGAAATTAGGGTTTTTGATGAGAGCGTACCAGCATTTACAAACGCACTTGAATCGCAGCAGGCATTTGACAGGCAGCCTTGATAGGATTTCCGGTAGCACATCTTCTAGATCTCCCTGTTCCTCATGTTTGCCGTTTTTGTTACAGCATTATTGGTTGGTTGGGAAAGAAAACGAAAGAAAATAAACCCTAGAAGCTGCGAGAAATGATTTCGTGTGGAGGAGGAGAACGTCAGCTTCGAGAAATGCAAGGGTTATCGTTGGGCAGTGTAGAAATCAGCGTGGGGAAGAGTAATGTTCAGAGAAATGCTCAAGAGAGTCTGCGAGTGTGTATGGTAATATTTAATTTTTCCCCCTTTTTATTTTTAATTTGATCTCGAAAGTGTAATAACTTTATTGGTCAATAATTTTTTATATTTGATCAATTTTTTTTTTTATAATAAATTTAATAGATTAATCATTAAATTTGTAAGATTTATCATTGACTTATGCATAACTTATATAAGATGAGATGAAATATATCTAATAAAAATATTGTCCTAACATTTTTATTCAGAAATTATAAATATGTAGTTCTTAAGAGATAGCTCAATCGACTGAGACCACATCTAATGAAGCAGAGGTCACTAATTTGAATCTTTTTCCTATTGTGTGGACATGTAAAAAAAAAAAAAAATTATAAATGTGTAAGGGTAGGGCTGAGTTGGTGATCCTCACGTGAGACTTTGCTTATGTGGACAGTGAGCTTGTGTCTTGTGAAACGGGCTGCTAAGAAGTAAGAAGAGTTTAGTTTGACATGGCCACATGGGCTAATCTATTTGTCATTCTGTGCTTGTTTTGCATAATGAAGCAGAGTTTAGTTTAACTCATTACCCATTTTGGCAATAAAACAAAAAGGAAAAGGAAAAGAGAAAAAAAAAAAAAAAAAGGAGATAAAAGAAAATATTTTACTTGACATGTATAAATGGAATATATGGAACTGTACAATATTGACCCATTAAACACAATAATTTTGTTTTAGCTCCAACATAATCCCCCAGAGCTACAACATCAAGTATAGCATGTATTTGTGGAATAGCTGGTGGACATCTCACTGGGACAAGGGGGTGAATCCCATGGCAGATTAGGCTTCCAATTAGCATCGTTTGATGGCAAGCTGAAGGGAAATCCGATCGATCGTATGGTTCCCCACTCGTCATTTGAGTTCTTCCTGATCAGGCCTGCAGCCTCATCTTCTCCTGTGCCCGTGTTTTCTTGCATCTCCTGTGGCATACTGATTGAGAAGCCACTAAACTGCTGCTGTTGTGGCCCTTGAGAGCCTAAGCTCTCGGAGGCGTTACTCATGTGACCAATTAATGAAGGGTTCAAAAACATGGAAGAAGTATCAACCGTACACTTGGTGGGTCCTGATGCTTCGAGTGAGGAGAAGGTGAAGCCATTGGGAAGGTCTTCATTAGAAAGGGGGAAAATGGAAGGCTTAGAGAGTGTTGGAATATTAATGGGCTTATAAGAAGGAATGTTGAAAGCAGAGAAACAGGCAGCAGAGGCCTGTTGTAACTCATTGTTACTGCAAAACTGGATGGCCGCCGACCCAATTTCAGTTGTGCAAGAGATGTTCTCTGCACTGAACTGAGGGCAGTGAGTGCCTTGAGTGAACATATCAGATGCCAAGGTTTCTGGTAGTGAAGAAACCCAAGAGTGAGAAAAAGCTCTTTGTGCCATGGAGTTTGTTTTCTTAAATATCCTGCAAATTGCCCATGAATCCTGTGGCTCCAACAACAAATTTCAATGATTTAGTCTACATGAATGGTGTATTGGAATCCTAATATAGGAGATGTGTATTGTGTACATAAAACTTACATTTGCTGGAATGTTTTTATCCGAGAACTTCTTGGGTGGTGCTGAGTCTGCTGGGAGAGAAGGTAGGCGAAATTCATGCATCATCCAATCAGTTTTGATGCCTTTGGCAGCTCTGCCCCTGTAGAAGACAAGTGACTTCTTCAAACCGATGCATTTGGTGCCATCGGAGGAGTAAATAGGCCTGTCAGTTCCGGTGGCCTTCCAAAACCCAGCTCCGGTCACTCGGTTTGGCCGTGCACTGTTCCTGTATTTCCTGTCCCTTGGGCAGTAGAAATACCACTCTTTCTCCCCGGAAGCCGCCAGCTCTTTTCACAAAAAAAAAAAAAAAAATTGGCATGATAAGTTACAACTCATGAACTTCACCAATAAGCATCAGAAGTAGCTTGCTAAGCTTTATGAAAAATATATCAAACAAAAAGTTGAACACCCTCAATGGTTTCAGGAAGAAAGATAGAATCACAGCACCTTAAACATACTTCTCTAAACTATAATCGTAAATATATGGAAACTAAAGTGACAATAATGTCAAAACTTTTGTATGTTTTTCTGACCATGACATGAAACTCTACACCAAACTCAAACTAGAGAGACTTCTTAGCTACATGTACAACTTAATTAACTGTGAAAAAAGAAATCAGTGAACAGAGAGGAAACTTTATCCATGCAAGCAGCCTAATTCAACCTCAGATAAAGATAAAAACTAAAAAGCAATTGTATAGTTATTGAAATTTTGATAAAAGAAAAAAAAAAAAAAAAATCAAGCAACCGGGATGGACTATCTTACTTGGAAGATCCCAAGGATCGAACTTATAAATATCCACCTGCTTAATCAGCTCAATAGGAAGAGTTCTCTGCTGAATCTTTCTCTTGAGATAAAACCCAACAAGCTCCTCGTCAGTGGGATGAAACCGAAAGCCCGGCAACATCACATCATCAACCTTGTCAACATCGTACTTCTCATCCATTTCCTCCCCTTGAATATAAAAATATGCAGTACAGGAATTATCTCCTCCGCTAAAATGCAAAGCAGGGTTTGCACTAAATCAGCAGACCCTTGAACCGATAATCTCAAGGACTAAATATTAATGATCAATATTTAAGAAGCAGAGCTGAAGGGAGAACCAGTTCCCTTAGTTCAAAGACATTTATGCCTCCTGAGAAGGGTTCTGCTTCCGAAGCTTCGGCCACCCTTTCAGGGTGATCAGTCTAATGGAGATCAGCGCGAAAATTCACGATGATGAAGAGGAAGGAAACTACTATGGAAGTTCTCAATGACTTGGCCCCCTTGAACCACATTTATGGGGATGGGGCTGTTTTATATCCAAATTAAGGTTCTCATTCTCAAGGACTACAGAATCAGCAGCTTTCAAGGAATTTTTTTTTTTATTTAAAAAAAAAAAAAAAAAACCAAATTGTTTTCACACTTCCTCGTCTTCATTTGTCATAGAAATGTCTTCATTTTATCTTCAACAAACAAAGACAAGATGACAAGGCAGGTTTCCTATGTCATACACTAATATTATATTATATTTTTTTTCCTTAATTTTAATAATGTTTGATGGATTGTTTTTTTGTAAACTATGGGGATGGGAACAACTTTCAATATAAAAAAGCTTCAATTCATACTCACTCATAAAAGATTCTCTGCAAGTTCCATATTGAGTTTGGTGTCCTAGATCCAAAAATGCCATTTCTATTCCCATTATTAATTATTATTCTCGGAGCTAGCTTCTATTCCTTTCATATATTCTTAGTACTACCATATATGAACACGTGACATGTCAGAGAGGATATTTTGGATTATTGAAGATTCCTCCAATGAGTGATTAAGTGTGATAATTAGTGAAAGTGCAGCCAAATTGGGGCCACTTAAGACGTTTGAAAATAGAGTAGAAAACCATTTGACCCTTTGAAAGGGCATCCCTCAAACTTCTTTCTTACTTCTTAGGGCTGCTATTCTCTAACCCACCCTGACCCACCTTTAGTTTATTCATCTACTTGGCAAGCTAAGCCAAAATCCACACATCCTACACCTCTCTCTCTCTCTCTCTCACTGCAAAAAGAAAAAGAAAAAGATATTAATAATAATTTCCTGTTGATTCATTATCTGTACAACCAATTAATTCCTGATCAGGAACATTTTTTTTAAGAAATCTATTATATGGATATCTCTTGTCTTTCTCAAATGATCATATGAGTTCTATAAATTTAATGGTTGACATGTAAAAGAGATATCTCGAAGATGTACTTGAGATGTAAAATATTATTTCTCTTTCATTCTTTTTTTTTTTTTTTTTTTTTGTTCTCATCTTAACAAGTTGTTCTATTCTATTCTTCATTTCTTCCGTAAGTACTTTTATGGTAGATAAATATTACTTGTAATGCTATATAATATATTTTTATTCTACAACTATTTCAGTGCGATGACATGCCCAAATCAACCTTTGATTTTTTTTTTTAAAAAAAAAAAAAACAAGAAGTGATGCAAAAGTTGGTTGGGACACGCAATATTATAGTATACTTATGAGATAAAATGTTGTTTCTAACTTTACTTTTACATGGAACGCGTAAATGAACTTTGAGCAGAAAATGGGGACAAGAAAAAGACATACTTTTTTTTTTTTTTTAATAGAATATACTAGCATAATATTATTTTTACTGTGTAGAATATGCTAGCATAATACTAGTTTATCGTTTATGATTAGTATGTCTACTTCTTGTCCCTCTTAATCTTTTACATTCACCCACAATTTTTAATTTTTTTTTTTAGCCAGTGAAATCCAGAATTTTTTTCCCAGATAGTTAGGCAAACAGTTCTGCTCAAGACTTTAATGTTTTTTAAATTGTACTGTTTAGGTTAAAATTGGCAGTTCAACCACTCAGGTTTTTGGTTTGACTAATGATGCCTCTGACATCATTATTGGTTTATTTATTTATTTATTTTTTCTTTTCTTGATAAGCCATAGTTTATGAGCTAGACATAATTCACATACAGTTCACTTAGACAAACCTATATTGAGGGGAAGGATTTGAATTTGATTTTTAAATCGAAATAACTTAAATAAAACATACAAATAAAAATGATTTTATTGATGAAATTGAGGGATAGATTTAATTCTTATTAATATGTACACTTGAAATTTTTAAGTGTAAAATATTTTTTCAAATTCACAATATAACTATTCTAATTAGATCAAAATCCTTAGAAGTCAAATATATCAAACAATCTATAGTAATTTGGCAAAAAGTAAATAATGGAAAACCCTAGTCAGAATCTCCATGGGGTTGGATTCTCAACCTGGAATTTAGTAGAGAAATTTGGACTACAATGATGCAGTTAATTGCACAGTCAAACTTAGTCAACGGATACCAGCAAAATAAGTAGAGGACAGTTAGATACTAGTCAAAACTTACAGACCAAAGAATTCTCCGATGCTTAAGTTAACAAATAAAAATATAATGCTAAAAAAGAGAGTTAGAATTTTTCTCAAATTGAGCATATGAATATGAGTGTATCTCCAATGGAGATATGACCTTTTATGTAGAGCATTTGTAAGTTTTGGCCTTCATTGAATTTTGAACTGGTCAGCTCATATACTCGGCGCTGCAATCTCGACATTTTTTTTAGTGGGAGCTATTGTCTTTATTTAAGTAGCCGTTATGCTAATGTGGCTAGTCAAGTTATCTGGGTTA
The DNA here is from genome assembly GCF_901000735.1 of Corylus avellana. NCBI lineage: Eukaryota > Viridiplantae > Streptophyta > Magnoliopsida > Fagales > Betulaceae > Corylus > Corylus avellana. Next base: position 32,842,444 of record NC_081545.1, read on the forward strand.
TTTTCGTTGAGTCGAATCACCTGTATTTGTTTAGTTCCTTTGTTTTGGCCTTCGTGGTACCAAGCTTGGTTTTTCATTTTTTATTTTGTCCCAATATGACAAAAGAAATTAACCGAAGAAATCAGCAATATATAATCAAACGAAATTTAGTGAAATTTTAGAATTTGGTGACGTGAACTCTAATTAATTGTCTTGGAAATCTTTTAACAATACAATAAGCCATTTCTCTACATTATAATCAAATTAAGATATGTAAATAGTTCAAGCAATTGTCAAATATACCCTTCTTGTTTGATAAATATTCATTCACACCAAACCATGAAGACACAATCCACCTTATTTTTCTAATAGCTTGCCATTTTAGTCTCAAGCAAAGAGATGGCACGAGTCAATCCCTTTGATTTTATGGACATTGGAATATGAAATTTCTCAATTTCAAAAAATTTCGGTACCCACCGAGTCACCGACCCCGGTTTTGAGATGCGGCAGTTCTTCCAATGGAAGGACAAAGACGTATTTGCACATGCCAACTAGAATTTTGCTACCCAATAGCCATGGGCATTTTCGTATTTGCATGACTAAGCTAGGAAGAATTCCCCATTGAAGACAAAGGGGCAGCTCACCGTGCCCAATATTTATTTATTTTTTATTTTTTGGAAAAAAGAGAATTGCTTCAGTTTCCTAACCATGTCTGCTACAGGGACGACAGGCAATTAGAATTAAATAAATGGGTGAAGATCTTTGAATCAAAGCCCTCGTGTGAAGCCTTTCTTGTCTGTTCCTTAACCTAGGGCTTTGAACCCTTGCTTACGACACAAGTTTAAGTCAAACTCTTCTAACCTCTTTCTATGTGAGCATTAACCCACCTAATTAACCAAAAAACCATTGTCCAATGTATAAAGTTGTTGACTAATCCAATGGTTTCTAATATCTTTAACTTAATTAGCACCATAAATTAGGAGTATATATGTGTAATTCCATTATTAATTCCACGTTTTACATATTTATGCAGTATTTAAAAGGACAAATTACACTGACCTTTAGTTTTTAATTATTTTTTTTATTTTGTTAAAATTAAACTTTTAAATTTTTAAGCATTTTTAATCATTACCCAAAAATTAAAGAAATTAAAGCTTTCGAGGTAGTGGTCAACAATTACAACAATGATAATATATTAGCTCAATTATCAAGTTGCAATTGAAATTCAACTGTTATAATTAATTAAAGAGGATAATATACCTTAATTAAAAGGTTTTTACAGTCACACTTTCGATGTATTGAATCATATATTGGGACTATCTGATACAAAGGCTGAGGGCAATCTCTTGAAAGCTGAAAGCAACCCTACCCTCCGTCAATATATATTTATATATAATCTCCCAATAAACATAATTGCTTAACAGATAATAAAGCTTATCTAAACAAATAAATATATAATAAAGCTTCAATCATAGTATAATTTTTCGTTGTCTGGCCTGGAAAACTGTCAATGAAAAACTACAAAGAGTTTATTTTTTAAAATACATAGAAAAAGGATGGGGAATTTGGATTCAACTGCCAGATTATTGGGACAAGTATAATATCGGTTTGATTGTGAAGTTTAACATTCTAATATTGTGTTTAGAGATCGGAAGCAAGCGAAAGAAAAGACAACACGGAAACAAAACTGGACTAGACAAATAATATGATCCATGATATATTTATATAAATTATTCCTTTTTTCACCATTTTTTTTAAAAATATATATATATATTTTTGTGTGGACTGGTTCACAAGAGACCTAGTTTAGAAAAACTGTGTGCTGGAATGAGTTGATTGGCCATAATAATTAGTGATGATGGGAGAATTTACATTATAATTAGTGATAAATTCTTCTTAATATAATAGTAAATAATGATGATGAAAATCATGAAATATTGAAGATGATATGTAATTAAAAAAAAAAAAAAAAGTGTACCGATTTAATAACATTGTATGCTATTCTCGCTTTACATGCTAACAGTAGCGGAGTCAGACAATTGATATAGGGGGTGCTGCTAAAATTTTTTTGAGGGTGCCGAGTGATAACTTGTATAAGTAGGAGAGATTTTTTTTAAAATTTTTTTTATTTCTTTGGGGGTGTCGTGGCCTCAAGTGGCTCCGCCCCTCCATGTTGAAATCAAAATTTTTTATTTCTTTCAATTCAAAAGTTTTCCGAACCCTGTTTAATTCTTCTGGTCCTTCGTCAAACGAAGCAGCTCATGGATTTGTAAGGGCAGCTGAAATTACGGAGGTTGATAGAATTTGGATGGAAGAAGTCCCAGAGGTTGTCCATGATATAGTTGTTTTAGAGCAATCTGCTCTTATTGTTTAGAGCTGTTTTAGCTCTTGGTATTTAGAGCTTTATGCTCTAGATGTTGTATTTCCCCAGAATGAGATCAGTCGTTTATTCAAAAAAAAAAAAAAAAAACATAATTTCAAAACAGTTGTATTGAGTTAAAAACCTTATTCTAAATTTACCCATATTTTAGTTAAATATTTTACGAGTTGAGCTTCAATTACAAAAATTGTTATTAAAATATTAATTAAATAATTAAATTCATAATTTTTTATCAACCTAAACTCCATTCTCATTGGTAGAAAACGTAGGAAAAATCTCATTCTTTTTTCAACATGTGGTAATTGATGATGAAGTTTCCATGGGCATCTGTCCTACTAATTAGCAGTCTAATCACATGTTAATTAAATATATGGATAATCTCCAGGTAAGAAGTAAGAACAAAGCCAAAAACATATAATAGCAGTAGAAGAACCGCACCAAGACAGTAACATAAAACATCATCGTCACCATCAAACAAAACCCCATGTTTGCATCAATTCATACTCAAGTTGTTGGACTATTAAATTACACCAATTCAGAAAATGCTTAAACCCTAGATGGCCTAGCCAATTTGAAGAGGAAAAAAAAATGCTTAATAGTCTGGTAAAGGTCAGAGTACCACAATTACTATAACTTTTTAGAAGAAAAATAGTCTTAACTTTGTTTTTTTTTTTTTTTAGACATTCCGAATCAACCTGCAACTTCACAATATCAGAAAAGAAAAATGAAATCAGAATATCTTGTAAAATCAATATCAATATATATCAATCTCCTTGTCACGAACTCCTTTCCTCTAATACTATAGGCAGCTCCACATTTTCATTGCCTCTGAGAATCTTCAAGACTACTTTATCTCCCACATTATAGTCATCCCACACTTTGTACAGATCCGCTTTGCTTTTAACCTGATTATAGGATGCATATGAGTGATTAACAAATACATTACGCTTTTAGCCAAATCTCACGAGTACCAATTGCATATTAGCAGAAAGCAGTTCTACTTATGTTTCACATGAGTTCTGCTCTTCAGGCTGGCAGACCCAGAAGACTTGAAACTAGGTTTGATTAAATATTTAAACTTAAGGTTCTTAAGCTTCCATAATCTTAGTGCGTACCAAGAAAAAACCTATGAACTTTAAACGGGCTATAAATTGATTTTGGTCCAAACTTTTCTACAATAGCACTCTATGTACAAAACATTTTTGAAGGATAACTTAACTTTAATAACATGCAGAAAGTTAATCTTGCTTCTTAATTATAAAAGCAGCATAGAATGCATAAATAGAAAGGAGAACAGTTTCAGCAAGAGAGAGCTCACAGATTTGTTGTCAACTGCAACAATGATATCCCCAAGTACTATATTACCAGCAAAACCTCTTGTGGTTGGTAATAGCCCAGCCTTTGCTGCAAGACTGTTTCCAGGAACCTACAGCAGCATATTGTTAGCTTGGGAAACTATAAATGATCGGGGATCAACTATCAGATGAGAAATGTTGATTTTAGGATAAGGGAATAGCACATAGGGAAATTCTATCATTATGCAAATTCAATACTCTGAGAGGATACCAGAAGAATGAGAGCTCCATTCCGAATGTTAAGTTGATTTGCAACTAGGTCTGGAGCAATCTCCAGATTCAAACCAGCTCGGACAGCCTAAGATGGAGAAGCAATGAGATAGGAATTATAAGAAAGGTATGTAACTGTTATAGCATTTCTGATGAAACAGAAACAAAAAGCTTCACTATTTGCCATGTTGTGATCCTTTGTTCACAAAGGCAAGTTCATGCTGAATAAACAAACTAAATTGTTAAAGTAAATAAATTTACAAGAAAATAATATTTCAATAAAGTTTCACATAGGTGGAAGTTGGTTAGGTCTTAGGTGCAGATATTTTCTAGCGAATCATAATTAGAAAGGACACTTACTTTGCCAAACTGGATCAACTGAGGTATAATCTTGAGTACAGTGGAGGAAGGGATGGCAAAACCTACACCTGCTGATGTCCCTGCCATACCAAGAACAAAAGTGAAAAAATCTAAAAATTACAGGAAGTAGTTCCTCCAAAGATATATGTTGCGCATAGATGGTGTTCATTGACACCAAATAGAGGTCACACAGTCACTCCATTAAAAAATAACTTGCATAGACCTAGAAGTTAACAAAGTGGAATGCACCTCAAATATTGATGAAATCAATATGCAGGATTCCAATAGTTTTTCTTATTAAATCACAAAGTATCTTAGGCTGCTGCTTAATGCTCTTTGTTTTCATATTGTGACATGGAATTGCTGCATATATAAGGAAATTTACCTGTCAGATTATTAATAAAATAAATGAAAAACTTACCTGTCTGAGTGAATATTGCAGTATTAATCCCAATCAAATTTCCTTTAGAATTCAGTAGAGGACCTCCACTGCCATGGTCATAATAAGAAGCATCAGGAAGTGCACTAGTTACAATGAATATGAATATCTCGTTGATGCAAAGAAATATTTTTTTCTCACTAGTTTTAAGTTCCAGCACCTCTGATTTCTAATGAGGGAAGAAAGGGTAATGCTAGATACAACATTTTTTATCTCATAATGTTGACGTAACAGTACAAACCAACCCTTGATGTTTTTTTTTTAAAAAAATAAGGATTGATCCAAGGGTTGATTTGTATTGCCATGTCAGCATTGTGTAATGCTTGTAAGATAAAAATGCAGCATCTAGCATTACTTGGGGAGAAATGCATCCAATGAGATACTCCTTGAGGCACAAAGGCAAAGGAAGGAGAAATGATTTTTTTAATGAAGATATTTGGAGGAGAATGTTCCCTGACTGACCTGTTCCCTGGATTAATGGCTGCATCTGTTTGAACTCCTCCACCAATTGTGACTCCAGTTTGACTAAAAATGTCTCGATTTAGTCCACTAATAACTCCAACAGTAAGTGTATGATCAAATCCAAATGGATTCCCAATTGCTAAACACTGCTGCCCAACTCTTAGAGAAGATGACTGCCCCACGTTAATTGGCCTCAACAGATCTTCAGAGGCTTCTATCTAGCATTTTTAAGATATTAATACTTCACTAAGAATTGCAATGCTAGTTGCAATCAAATTGAACCGACCACAACCCTCTATTGGGGTTTAGGTCTCGCAAGCGCAAGAGAAGAAATTGACACTAGGATATGCATAAGCAAACTTTATGAGAAAGAATATTATGAAAAAGAAGTTTCATCAGAAAAACTACCTTCAAGACAGCAAGATCCTTCGCACGATCAGCACCAATTAATTTACCCTCAAAATTCTTTTGGACCCTTCAACAAGAGTAATCATAGAAAATAAGTACAATAGATAGAGCACAAACATAATTCAACTTAGTACTATATACAAAAAAAATTTGTAAATCTCACCCTTCCGATGCTAGAATATTAACTCGTGCAACAACCTGCCCGGGACTTGGATTTTTAGAAAGGGCATTACCAATTACTGCAATAGAAGAACAGAATGGTTAACTTGAGAGTTCACACACAGTGTATGAACTTAATATGATTAACTTAAGATTAGAATCAGGTTAATATCTGAATAAAGTCCACATAATAGTACATTGAGAGCATATTTTATTCCAAAAAATCCAACCTTCAGAGAATGCACTCAAATTTTTTAACAAAAGCTTCAAATGGAGAGCATACTGAAGAATGCATTATGTTGCTCATGAAGAACCTGATAGCAGTTCTTGATCAATTATAAGATTTAACAATACGGGAAGAGTAAAAGCAAATAGATATCGTATTAGGAAGAATGATAGCAAATGTAGATTAATAACAATTTACAAATTAATGCAGTGTGATGTTCTGGTTAAATCAAGTATGAGCTCACTACTAAAATGGAAAGCCCTATGTATGTAGCTAACATCATTCAATGAAAAGGATAATTGGCAAATAAATTCTTTTGTTTTGTTCTTGAGCTCACTACTATTAGGGCAAGCCCTATATATATAGCTAACAAAATTCATGAAAAGGATCATTGCAAAATAAATTCATTTGTTTAGTGCTTGTCAATTCACTCACTATCTCTTACCATGATAGTTTGTTACAACGTGCCCTTGTCTGTCCCAAACTACACCAGAACCATTTCCTTCAGGAATCTGTCAATATCAATAACACAAATTATATGTTCTGCCACCCTGTTTTATACTTATAAGAATGCGAAGATGTTGTATTACATGGAGAACTATATGCTTAATTTAGCAGAAAAGTTCTAGAGCAAGCTGTCTAGTTTTATTAGTTTCCTTCTTGATACTGGCACAAAGCAATACATCCTTCTTTTCTTTGTAAGTAAATGAAGCAATTCTTCAACTTCTAAAATACCTCAACCACACCAGTTACATTAAGTTGAGGACGCAGTGTCACATCAAAAATGTTGACAACAGAGTATGTGTTCTTCTCAAAGAGTTGGACAATTCTTTCCTGCAAATAACATACATCAATTAACCTACCATAAAGATCAGTACATTGTAGCACATAAAAAATCACATTTCTTTTTTTTACTTGGCGATTCATGAATCCTTAAAACACGAATAAGAACAACAAGAAATAGCTAAAGATGAATACCTCAACAGGGAAGAGTGAGGTAGTAGGAAAAACTGGTGGAGTGACTTCTTCAACTGTCACAGTTGGATCCCCTGAAGCCTGTGCTGTATATCCACAGGTAATTGAGTTATCAGAGGAAGTTAATAAGTAAGAAAGTCCTCCTCAAAAAATTGAAACCAAATACTTTGCTGCATGTTATGTTCTCTGTTAGAATTGTCGTGGACTATGAAATTTTTTGAAAAGTAAAGAGAAAAGGGAGAGAAAACAAAACACATAGAATTTACATGATTTGGCAATATGCCTACGTCCATTGGACTGAGCGGCTAATTTCACTATGTTGAAAAAGAATAGGGTTACATCATATATATATATATATATACCCTAACTTGTACATTTACATTCCCAATATATCCTTACCCCCACACTGCTTTACCTATTATTCGAACCTGGCATAACAAACTAAAATTAAGCCGCAAGGGGTCACATGGGCTCTGCTCTGCTCGTGTGGCCTTTATACTAGTGACCAATGTTACTTCAGAATATGAGTCCCCATCTCTTAACATTCACAAACTTTGGATTGGTTATAACTGAAGGACCACCCTGAGTTATGTTCTATACTGATCAAAATTTTCATTTTTCCTTCCAAAATCTCAATTACACAAATGTCATATTTAGTGACATAGGATGTAGAGGATGCAGTTAGGGCTCAGCACTAGATACAATTCTAGCCATAGAGCTCACCATCCTTCTAATGACACCCAATACATTTGGTGTCTCTTTGAAATTCTAATGACACCCAATAGGAATACACCGGTTGAACAACATTAATGACAAACACAATTAAAGCATACAATTCGAGGCCTCAAACAAATTGCTAGTCTAACAATGATCGCAAAGGTGAACCGTGCGGACCTGATAAGTACCTTGAAGAAGGATGATAACAGGAGTACATGAATAAACTTGCAAACAGAATCCGCCGAGTTGTGACTGGAATACTGTTGCACATAGTACTGTCCAAATTCTTTGAGTGGCCTCTAACACTCCTAAAACCATCAAAGATTCAAAGGGACAAAAATCAAAATCCTCAAAACATATTCTCGGAACCAACATTAAAATTGTAATGTAGCTTCAGTGACTTCATACAAAATATCCACCTTGGTCAAAGAACACCAATGTTAACAATATTGCAGAAAGATGGCTACAAAACTAAAAAAAAAAAAAAAAGTAAAAAAGAAAACATGTTTATTACCAGCTTGACCCAAAAATCAAAATGGGGTTCATAGAATTAGTACATATAACAATTTGGACATGTGTGCATTATGAGTTCCTCACACTTGCTATATACAGTTGTAAATAAACATTTAAATGCGAATACTGATACTTCAATCACAACCCAGTAACAAAATTAGAAAGAAAAACCACATTTACCACATGATAAGTTATTTGCACTAAAGAAAAAGCTAGTGGAAGAGCAAACCTTTGAATTGAAATGGGTTGGGAAGGAACGTCACCGTTGGAGGAATCATTGTGGTGAGGCTGAGAATGGGAGCAAACGGAGGAGGATATGCCGTCGAAGCAGAGCTGACGCCGACCCAAGTGGCGGCTTAAAACACAGATTGCATGAGATTGGAGAGGCCAAGAATTGAATGCTAACAATTGCATCATAAAATTACAATAATTTTTCAAAAGCTTAAAAACCCAAGAAAACCAAATTTTAGTGCTGGTGATTATTAGTGTTATTATGTACTACTTGGCTGTGTAGTATGTAAAGTTTAAGAATCATAGAGATAGATAAGAGATGGTTGGAGGCTCGGAGATCCTCACTGTTCTGGTTGCCACTGTTCTCAATGAAATTACAAGAGTACTCCCGTGCAAATACGAATTTTCTAGTTTACCACTGAGGCTCCCATTTATTTGTTTGAATGTAAAATGCTTTTTTTTTTTTTTTTATTATTATTTTTATACATACCTTTATTAAGAAAGGGAAAACGAGATTCAAATTAGTAACTTTTATTTTATAAATTGTGATTTATAGTTGATTGAACTACTTTTTAAAGACAATGTAAAATACATTTCTAACCAAAAAGTAAAGTGAAAAAAAAAAAAAAAACCCCTTAATGGCCCAATTTCTCATTGTGACTTTATTTTATACATTAGAACAATTAGACGAAGATAAAATAGAAGTGTAGCATTTCTCTTTATAATTTCAGATCTTTGATATGCACAAATGGATGTGGGAGGAGGCCATACTCTACATATAATATAATATTCATAGAGGGTCCTAATTCGCCTATAGATTTTTTTTTTTTTTTTTTTTGTAAGGAATTCGCCTATAGATTTGATTCTTGAACAATCTGAATTTCAAACAAGCCATGGAACCAGCCCGGTTTTATCCGGGTCAAATCAAAGAATTGCCACCCTAACCCGACGTTTCTGTTTACTAGTTCTGTAGCTTTCTGTCACAGCCCACGAGCCCAATAGCTCCATTTCGTGGGCACAAATAAATCCATTCGAGCTTTACGCATCCGAACCCGGTTTTCAGCTTTGGACTGGAGAATTCGAGTGCTCGAAGTAATCAATACCCAGACAAAAATTTCGCAGAAAAATGAGACACAACATTGTCACAGAGGTAAGCTGCGATCCAAACCTTCCTTTTCGGTTCCTGTTTTTTGGTTCTTAATATACATCGCTACATCAAAATTGATGCCAATCACCATCACCGCCGCTCTACCATTCAGGTGTGCTTATTTGGGTTTAAATGATGTCTCTGTTTCGTATTTGTAAACCTAAGAAATATGCTTCTAGGGTTAGGGTTTTGTTATTGAACCAATCTTTCTCTTCTTTTGGACAATATGATCGTTTGGTTTCCCAGAATCACCAGTTCAGTCCAGTTTTAGATGTCCCAAACCGGCCATTTTCGACGGGTTTGATTAGCCTAGTTCGTTCTAAATTACCCTCACAAAGCGTGAAGTTCACGGGCTCTGACACCCTTTATGCGAAACCATTTTCGTCGTTCTCAGAGAGCAAGGATAATGGTGTATGCAATTCAACAGTGGTGGAATCAGAATGTGACTTTGTCGCGGACGTGGGGAAAAGTGTTGAGTTGGATAATGTAGATGACGGTTGTGTTAGTGTTAGTGGTTCAGCTAGTGTTGATGAAGGGGATGGTGTAGACGATGGTAGTGTTAGTGATTCTATGGTGGTTGAATTGGAAAATGGAAATAACGATGTTGGTTTTGAGACAAGTGGGGGTTACATGCACGTTGCGTCGCAGAATCCTGTTGAATTGTATCGTACGCTAAGAGATGCTGAGAAGGCTGCAAAGCAGACACGGTGTGATTGGGATACAATGCAAGAAATATTCCGTTACTTTAGGAATTCCGGTTGGGCGTCCAATCAGGCTCTCGCCATTTACATTGGCCTGTCGTTCTTTCCTACTGCTGTGCACAAGTTCCAGAACTTTTTCTTCAAGAAGTGCCCTGCTGATGTTTTTAAGTATGCAGTGTCGCTTGGTCCCTCGGATGATGCCATCAAGTTCCTGTTTCCTATATTTGTGGAGTATTGTTTGGAGGAGTTTCCTGATGAGATTAAGCGGTTTCAGGGTATGATTGAGTCGGCGGATCTCACAAAGCCCCACACTTGGTTTCCATTTGCACGTGCTATGAAGCGGAAGATAATATATCATTGTGGACCAACCAACAGTGGTAAAACGTACAATGCTCTGCAACGGTATATGGAAGCGAAGAAGGGTATCTATTGTAGTCCTCTCAGGTTGTTAGCTATGGAAGTCTTTGACAAGGTGAATGCTCTTGGGGTTTACTGTAGTCTACATACAGGGCAAGAAAAGAAATATGTCCCTTTTTCGAATCATATTGCTTGTACCGTGGAAATGGTATCGACAGACGATTTGTATGATGTGGCTGTTATTGATGAAATTCAGATGATGTCAGACCCATGTAGAGGTTATGCATGGACACGGGCATTGCTTGGATTGAAGGCGGATGAGATACATTTGTGTGGGGATCCAAGTGTTTTAAATATTGTTCGAAATATCTGTGCGGGCACTGGGGATGAGTTGCATGAGCATCATTATGAGAGATTTAAGCCATTGATGGTTGAAGCCAAGACCCTTTTGGGAGATCTTAAAAATGTTCGTTCTGGGGACTGTGTGGTTGCTTTTTCGAGGAGAGAGATATTTGAGGTTAAAATGGCAATTGAGAAGCAGACCAATCATCGCTGTTGTGTAATTTATGGTGCCTTACCACCAGAAACTCGTAGACATCAAGCTACTCTATTCAATGATCAAGATAATGAATTTGATGTGCTTGTTGCTAGTGACGCTGTGGGAATGGGGCTGAATCTCAATATTAGAAGGGTTGTTTTTAATAGCCTTTCAAAATACAATGGAGACAAGATTGTTCCAGTTCCAGCATCACAGGTGAAACAAATTGCTGGAAGAGCTGGTCGTAGAGGAAGCCGCTATCCGGATGGGCTCACAACAACCTTGCAGTTAGAAGATTTAGATTACTTGATTGAGTGTTTGAAGCAACCTTTTGAAGAAGTAAAGAAAGTCGGCCTCTTTCCTTTCTTTGAGCAGGTTGAGCTATTTGCTGGGCAACTCCATAATGTTACATTCTGCCAGCTGCTTGAAAAATTTGGTGAAAATTGTCGTCTGGATGGTTCATACTTTTTGTGTCGACATGATCATATAAAGAAGGTTGCGAATATGTTGGAGAAGGTGCAGGGATTATCACTGGAGGATCGTTTTAACTTTTGTTTTGCCCCAGTTAATATTAGAGACCCAAAAGCAATGTACCATCTGCTGAGGTTTGCTTCAGCATACAGTCAGAAGGTTCCTGTCAATATTGCAATGGGCATGCCAAAGGGTTCTGCTCGAAATGATGCAGAGCTCTTAGATCTCGAGACTAAGCATCAAGTGTTGTCTATGTATATGTGGTTATCACACCACTTCAAGCAGGAAACTTTTCCTTATGCGAAGAAGGCTGAGACAATGGCGACGGACATTGCTGACTTGTTGGGTCAATCTCTCACCAAAGCCAATTGGAAACCAGAATCAAGGCAGTCAGGGCAACCAAAGCCTCAACAGACGGAAGATGGAAATGAGAGGCCAAGGTCACTTGTCAAATTATATGAGAAGTAAGTACCTCAAATTATGATTCTGTTTGGGTTCATCTTGAACTGGCAGAGTTTTCAGTTTTATATTTTTAGGTTTTTTTCTTCTTTTAAATACAGGGAACAGTTTTCATGATTCTTCTTAAATAAGTCCTATCTGTTGTGGTTTTGGTCTAGCCTGTGGTTCTATATTTATATAACTCTGGTACTTGATTCATATGGCTATACATTATTAAATTTCAATTAGAACCTTATCAACTTGCGGTTTGCACACATGCATTCTCTGTAGAATGCCTTTAGTGGCAGCTGTAACAGGGTAGTTGTGGCCTGATGGTGGAGTTGATATAATTGTGGTGAAATGGGAATGATAGTGTGGCATTTGTCACATATGGAAGTGCCCTGATGTTGTGCCACTGGTGGTGGCGGCTGTGGCAGCAGTGTAAGGATGAAAGTAGTTGGTTGTGGTATAAGGGGTGATGCTAGTCTGGTGGTGGGCGGTGTCTGCTTGGATATGATAGTGTTGGTTGCCACTGGATTGTGGCGGTTGTCTTGATTATCTTTTTTTGGCAAATTTTAATGAAATATTTTATTATAGGTCATGTTTAGATATTTGTTGATGGTGGGTCTGGTGGTGACCCACCATGGGTCATCAGACCCATGGCCGTAGAGGATTTTTTCTAATTATTTTTAATTTTTTAATGAACAGTAATTTTGTATTTTTATTAGTTTCACAAGGGTATAAGGGACATTTCACCTATTAATCATCTGATTTAACCCTAAATCCTAATGGTAGGGGTGACATTGCAAGCTTTTAAAACATGGCGACCCGATATTGTAACTTTTAAAACTTTGAGGGTATGATTGCAAAAATGCTGACACATTAGGGGAGGTAAGTGAAGTTTTCTGAAATTGATTTAATTCTAGACATCTTGGGTGCCGCATGATGAATTAGGTATGTAGCCCCCGCTTGCTGATAGCTAATGGTTAATGCAACTATTTTTAGTCTCAAAAGCACATACACATTTTATTAGAAAGGGGAAAAGCCTTAATGTACATGGCATGTATACAAAGGCTATCTTAAAGACTACAATATGAAATTCATATAATATCCAGAATGTGCACATATTTATTTATATATGAATGTCTGTATGTATGCCCAGATAAAAAAAAAAAAAAAGGATGTCTGTACTATAGTATATATTGTCATGGCATGCCATATGTATGTTTGTATTAACTATAAAATGCATACATGAACTGATTCGCCTTTCTTCCTCCATGTACAAGTGTAGATATTGATGCCCATTCTTATTCTTTACCCTGAACGGAATTAATAGAAAAATGTAGTTATTTGGTTATTGTTTTATCTGAGTGCCAAATTCCTTTTCTGCCTTGCAGGAAAAGACTTGAAAAGTCTTTACAACATAAGAGCTTAGAGAAGGTAGTTGCATAGTTAAATTGCAGGTAATGATGCTGTTATGTCGCCCCATTCCATAATTTGGCTGCCTTATCTTCTTAAGTACATCGCCAACATGGGAGCCTTTTTTTCCTTTTCTTTTCTTTATATATTTTTTTTCCTCAATATATTTGGTTGTTAAAAAGTGCACATTATTTTTTACTATTTCTCACACCTGGTTCTTCTGCTTAGTTTTCACATGAACCTGTGAAGGTAACATATGCGATAGGTTTGTTATTATCCTAATACATGTTACATTATGTTTGGCAGGATGGGAAGCTGGAAGAGGGAATACGGGGGGAAAGGATAAAGGAAGCACAGGTAAAAAGGCATTTTTTTACCATTGTACCCTGGTTTGGATGGTTTATTGTGAGGTCAGACTTTGATTGATAACAGTTTTTCTTTCTCCTTCTTGTTTTTTCTTTTCAAAATAAAAATATTAACAAACAACCAAAAACATTAAATACTCAAAACTGCTTTCACTTTTATGTCATATCAAAACACTTTTTTTTAAAAAAAAAAACAAAATGCACCTTCTAAAAAGCATAGGTGTCATTCTTTTCGTCCAAGGGAAACCTTTTTTCTCTTTTTCATTTCGTTTCCCCACTGAAGATTGTTTTGGGAGGCAAGGGGGAGGTGGGGAGGATTCTGGGGGCGAGCGATGATTGTCTTGGCTTTGTACAAGTTTGTGACCCTTTGATCCCTCAAATTCTTTTTGATTTGATTGCCTTCCACTTTTTCATCTCTTCTATCAAATGTAAGGGTGGAAAAGCTATCTTGAGGGCTTGATCCTCACACCACACGTCATGCCAGTGTCTATTTTTGAAGACATCACCCACCTCAAAATCTAGTATAACTAGAGAGCTTCCCCGGCTTCTCTTGATATTTTTCTAAAGCCCCACACACCATACGTCTCATGAGGGAAAATTATGTGAAAGATAATATGTGACAGTAATCTAGGAAACAACAATTATTTCAATTAAAATATATTGAATCACAACAATATTAATATTTTCAATTCTGTTCCTATTGTAAGACTAATTTGTAAGGTGATGTTGGTGATGAAATGGAATTAATACGCTATGGGATGACCACTCTAAATGTGCCCTCTTAGGTGAAACTTTGTGACTGATGCTTCAATTCTCACATAATTACGCAGCACAATTTTATGACTTTGTGGCAGCTTTCTTACTATGCTTCACAGTATGTTTTGTAAAAAGAATTTTCATGGAGATCTTATTGTTTGTATTGATTCTTTCCTAAGCAACGCAGATATGATTTCCCGTAATGATTTTGGCTTTAAAATTGCATTATAGGCTAGATTAAAATATGATTCAGGAAAATACATTGAATCATTTTTCTTGTTCATCACAATCACTTTTGCCACAGATGCTGGTTGGTGAATAATTTTTCTGAAAATTGAGTGTATTGTATGGATTAGTGTCTTGGTTATGATTCATTAAGTTTTCATTCCTCTGGCAGATTTGTGGGAATCGTTGAAATCTACTGGTGAAGTTCTGGGTTTTGATGGAGGGAACTATTATTGCGTTCACTGGGTATATCTCCTTGTGCTTGCTGCCTGCTGATTTCCTCATATAGCTTTTACAATTGCCATGTTTAACGATGATATGCAACTGTGTGGGTAGGTAGACCTGAGTATGCGAAGTAAAACAATCGGCACCTCTTGGTTTGCTGGTTGTGTCAATTGAAAATTTTGTAGCGTTTAGGGAGGTACAGAAAATTAATAATGGCTGCTACTTAATTGAGCTCGATCAGCATTTTACAACCAAATTATATTCATAAAAACAAAAATTATTAATGGTTTTCTGCATTCAAATTGGTGCTAACCTTTTAAGATTTTGTTTAGGTGATTCATTGAGTAGCATATCATTAGCCAGCTTTTGCTTTCTGTAGGATGTATGTTTTGTATTATTCTTCTATTTTAATTGCTCGTTTCGTGATAAAACGCAGTTAGAAAGTTAGTTCCTGTTTTATCATTGAAAATATAGACGAATTAGAGATTAAAAATGCTAATTGGGTTACTAATTAGAGATTAAAATGAGAGAAATAGTCAAATCGATGTCTTCGCAAATCACAGGAAAACCCAATCATTTGAGCTGGATTTGGGCTTACTAGGCGCATTTTATCAGTTGTCTGATATTGGGTGAATCGGCTATCTGAGTTCCGAACTTGGTCCCTGTAATTTGGTTCCTTTTATATTGTTGGGACAGGAACGAAGAAAAGCCGAAAGGGCACTTCTGAAATGAATTTTATTGCTAATTGCCAAACGATGCCGTTTTAAGCATAGATGCGAGATGTATCCTCTATATGTCAAATAAAACTATGAAAGAGAAAGATCTGGTATACAATTTTTTTAATAAAAGAAAATTATAGAGACAGCATTGCCATTTATGAAGAACGGCAGAACAAATATAAATTAAATATAAATTATAGAGTATCATCTGTATTATAAAGACAGTTCGAGTTAGATTTCATAAATTTAATTGTGTATATATTGCGCGTGTATTGACTGAAACAGCCCAGTAGTATTTCCAGTGAGTGCACCAAATACTATCACATGGAGGGGAAAAAATGCTGTACACACACGAAGCGGATTTGGACTGTATTCTCTTCCTATATTCTGAGTCTCTTGATAAAGAATTCAATAAGAGAAAGAACCGTGAAAGAGTAGCTAGTAGGGTTGCACAAAAGGCAAAGGGCATTTTTATATTAATGTGAGGTCAGTATTTTTCAGCACAAAAGAGCTATGATTATATTTTGGAGAGGGGATACAAATTTGTACAATCCTAATGGCAACAATAATTTCCAAGTCTCCCCTGTCCTTTTTTCTTTTCCGGGCGTATTTCACACAAAAGATGCTCATATACTGTTTAAGCATTTTCTATATTTACCTCAACTATTCTCTGCTACGCAGAAACTCTGATTGCAACAAGCCCATCAGTTGCCAATCAATGGACATATCCTGTTTCTTGTATGGGCTACAAAGAGGAAAGCAAAAAGAACATTAGGTAGCTTAAAGCATACTTAAAGTAACAAAGTTATTGTGAATAAAATTTTCAGGGGAGATGATAAAATTAATTGTACGTAGAAGCATGCATACGCTTTCAGAAATTTGAGTTTACCATACCTTTGTATATGATTAGGATTGAAAGGTGGGAACTCCTCAACATTGGGGACACCATGACTTGCACGATGAAAAAATTCACGCGATGGTAGTATTTTCTGTACTTTCACATCACACACCACACATCTGTGCTCAGAAGCGCCAGACGCCAAGATGGCCTGTAGTTTACAATCATCGCACCACAGCAAGTGTTGGCATGGAAAGTTGGCCCATGACATCTCACGTTGGTTGCAGGCAAAGCACTTTCTCTTCATGAAGCTTGTCTTATAATCCTGAATACACCATACACCCACAGGTCCGCACAGTTATTTAAATGCCAAATTATCATAAACATTGCTTATGCGTGTTATGCACACTTCATCAGTAAAAGTTAAATTAGTTTACTGCTCACTTTGTAAAAATCAAAGTCACGATGAAAGAAAACCGATGTGCTGTTCCTTCTTCTGCAAAGGGCCTCCAAAACCAAATGTCTCTTTTGATACCTGAGGTTCTTCTTTTTAAACTCCTCTACACACCCTCTTCCTTCACCATGAGTGTCTCCTGTGTCAAAATCACTTACATTTAGTAGCCATGGTCGACCATGGAAGAGAGGGTCTGGCTTCAATAATTGAAGAGACCTCAGATGCACAACAGGCAATGTATAATCATTCTGAGCTGAATTCTCTTCAGGGCACTCATGGGCTGGTTTTGCCTCCTCAGTGCTGCTATCAATGAAGCTATCATTTTGATGCCCATGAAGAAGGTTCTGAACGCATTTTGAATTAGAATTAGAATTAGAATCACTAGATGGCGTGCAGGGCGTTGCGAGTGTATGAGGCAATTGGCGATGGGGCATGGGAAAGTTGGGCAGCAGGACCAAATGAGTGGCAGGTCCACATTTGCCTATGGGGACAACCTCCATGCGACAAATTCCAGGCAGAGATTTCATGAAGTCACTAAGCTTGGAGTAGCCGAGAGATGCATGATCTAATTCCAAGCCAAATGTTGCCCTGAAATCACCTTTAAGAGATGAGAGAGCATATTGATCTCCTTCCTTCAAACGTGTTGATTGATCATATAAGTGGCGCGGCAGCCACTTCTTGAAAATCCTGAGCCATGCAGGCATACTTTCGTCAAAGTTGGGGCTAATGTGTTCTTGAAGTTCATTGGAAAATGTCTTCGGTTGGCCATGAAATAATCTACCAACCCAAGACATCTGTTCAACTTCAATCTTTTCTGTAATCTTCTCATCACTGGGTATTTTTGCTTGAGGTTCGTGTTGGCAATTCTGTTTTGGTTGATGTTGTTGTGCTGACAGTTTCTGGAACTCAGTGAGTAAGCGTTTTGGGATTACGCTTTTAATCTCAACTTGCTTGCCAAAAATAATAACAAAGTGTGTCTCAACAGCCGTTGAAACAGATTTCTCTTGTTTGAAGGTGACGAAGCCAAATCCTCGAGATTTTATTTCTTCTCCTTCTTGAATTCCCATAACAATAGCATCTTCTACAGCACCAAATTTTTCTTCAAAAAATTTAGCCAACGAGTCTGCTTCACAACAGTGAAAGAAGAACGTTATGTTATTCTGACCAGATATGACAGTAAAAGAGAGTTAAATATTTTTTTATTTGAATCCCAATATAATGCTTGGTTAGTCAAAGTCTATTCAACTTAAAAAGTGTACTTGATAAAGCTTTGCATAGATTGCTAACCAGAGTCCAACGTAAGAGGGAGACCTCCAACAAAGATTTTCCGTCTAAATTCCTTTGCAACAGGAGAATTAGTCAGATGTGTTCCCTGTTCCATCTGCCGAAGCTCCTTTTCACCATGCGCATAAAAGCACTGATCCCCTCTAATGCAACCACGAGGGGATCTAAAGTATTTACAGATCTCAGCCTTTGTGCTACAAGCAGTAGAGAAGAATTATGAGAGAATATACACAAGAGAATCCCGTGGGTGTGTTGATGCTCTAGCCAGGGGAGTCACCTATCCGTAGCGGTGTCTTCATCTGTCATGTTCAGAAGTGCATCACAGGTTTCCGAAATCATCTCATCATCTTGAAAACAAGTACTATGTTTCTGTTGAACAGGCAAAGCACGATTCACTGCACATTATAACTCAGTGAATAAGTGATCATATGATAGGAGTCACATTAATAAGAAAAAGTTGCTTCGTTGTTATCTCTATAGCATTCACATATTACAAGTTTTAAATGGATGAATGTGCTACGGCTCAACTTACTGTGGCTAATATTAGTTGGACTCAACATGAACCGCATATCTTGAGACTTTGCCATGTCTATAGGTCTCTGTCTACTGGTAATGATAAGATTTGGTGCACATATCCATGCACATAAAGATGTTAATATACAAATTCAGCCTCACAACTGATAGAAAGAAAATAACATGAGGAACTTCATGAAAAGGTATCAATTGCTTTTTACCGCAAATTGAGGACTTCGCTATTTGCTCCCCATCGCAAAAGAAGCTCAGCACACTCAATATGGTCATTCTTCACTGCAAAAAACAGTGGAGTTTCTTTCGTTTCTGTTTTGTAGTTGATAGCATCTGGGTCTTCCAATAGAAAGGTCTGTCGGGTCAATGTCAAAATAATAACTTTCAGATGTAAAATTAAAATTCCAACTTTGGCTGCCAATAAGATAAGAAGGAAATTCACTGAAGAGCAGTTGTACTCATACATGAAGTGCCTGTGAGTTTCCATTAGCGGCAGCAAGATGAAGAGCAGTCAACCCCAATTTATTCTTTTGGCTTACTCGGGCGTCATGCCTCAGAAGGAGAAATGCAATTCTGGATACAACTAGGCGATCAAAATTCTAGGCAATGATATGTTTTAAGCTCTTGTGCGTGTGTTTGTGTGTACGTGTGAGAGAGAGAGAGAGAGAGAGAGAGAGAGACTTCATCTGCTGAGGAGACGTCTTAAGGGACCAATGAAGAGCAGAGTTTCCTTCAGCATCAATGTCGTTTATATCTATGTTTGTCTTCAAAAGTAGCTCGACGATGGTCACATCTCCGGCCTATAAGTGTTAAAAGTTGCTAATCAATAACATTCCCAATATTACAATGACAAGGAACATATTTGTCATGGCTTGTTCTTGCAACAATTTTTAAGTATTATAACCATGCATAGGTTTTAAAATTTGCAAGAAAACAGACTGCATGAGAGGTGAACTGCATAAACTCCATTCCCAAAGTTGATAAATCATGACTAATAATAATAAAAAAAAATAAAAAACAAAAAACAATAGGATCACATTGTTAATATAAAAACACATTAATTTTTTAATTTTTTTTTTCAAATTTTAGAGGCATTTATAAAATTTTGGCACACTAAGGGTAGGGGTGGTTTCATGGCTTCTGCCCCTAGCCATGTCGGATGAGGGGTGTTGTAAACCTAACCGATGGTTTAGGATGCAGGAACAAGTGAGTCTCGCAACCCTCATTTTTTAGGTTGAATAAATTTTAAAGCCGACTCTACAGCTCAAACAACAAAATTTTAAGGGACCTTAATCTTATTTTTTTTTTTGAGAAATGTTACATTTGCACATTTCTACTCTTACACTCACAAGTGCACACATCTTGACGTGAGAGTAAATATCACCTTGAAATCAAAACCTAATCATCTATCAAAAGCACTCTAATTAATGATAAATTTTACTACCACATTACTTACCCAAACACTCCAATGATTAAAGGTCAAAAATGTCAATAATTTTTTTTTTTTTTTTTGGGTAAGTAAAAATGTCAATTCTCATATCTAGGTTAATAGGTTATATTTGATTCGATCTCCGCGTGTTTTACTCATCGCATCAATCAACGCCAAAATCGCTGTTCAACACAAAAGACAATTTCCTTTCAAAAAAAAAAAAAACACAAAAGACAATTTATTTGTCTTATTCAAAGGAACGCGATTCTCACCTGGCATGCACGGATCAGTGGCGACGTCACCCTCCTGTCCGTAGAACCGCTCGAGGCCACCGCTCCGAAGAGCTGGAGCAACTCTATCTCGCGCAGCAAGAGCTTCCTCCTCTCGGCCTTCTCGCCTTGGGTCGGGGAACAGCTCCGTTTGGCCGCTCTGGACGTCGTCGTTTGGCGGCCCAAGGACAAGGCCTCCCTTATCACACCTTCGTATATGGTCGTATTTTCTTTGGATCCCGAGTCGGAGTCTCGCAACTCCAGAACCCCTTCGTTAACCTTCTCCGGCGCTACTATGAGCAGAGCTGCTAACGGAACTATACGGCCTTGGACGGCGTTTGCGTACGCCACCTCAGCTATTGCCTTCGTTTTCTCACTAAGAAGCCTTACCGTGGTCAAATCCTGGAGAGGAACAAGTAAATACAGGTTCAAACAAAGAGTTAATCAACTTTGATCATCCTTCAAACTCTGTGTTTGTTTATTGAAAAAGAAGGAAAACAAGTTTCACAAATTAGGAACGCGAAATGTCAGAATGTTATGACAGTACAGAACTAATTATAGAACTATATTTGACTATAGTTCATTAATTGTTTTTACAATAAATCTTTAAGTTTCTTTCCTTTTCTTCAGTTTTCTCAGGAACCAAACAGCTAGCCTGCCTTAGAAAAAGGTTCTCCAACCTTTTCAGTGAGAAGAACGACCAAGTCCTCAATGGAGTAGTCATCCGGATTCCAAATCACCTCCATCCTGAGACATTCAAACATCAAAAGCGAAGATCTTAATTTTTTTTTTTAATAAAATAATAATAAAGCAGAAGAAAATATAAAAAATAATCAATAGAGAACTGAAAAGTGAAAAGCAAAAATTTCTGTTTTAAGGTAGTTCATCTGTGGTGCTCCCTGAACGGTTAAGCTTTTACCATTTTCATGCAAAACGAAAACGACGTGTTCTTTGGACTTTACCTACTGCAAGAAAGAGACAGCTGCAGAGGAAGCAGTGAGCGGCCGTCCTTGGTCTTCAGGTCCGTACGAGCACGTTTCTTGAGCAGCACTTCAACACACCGTTTCGCGTGAGATTTGGCCGCCGTGTGCAGCGGCGACCACCCCGCCTCGTTCGTCTCATTCACCAACGGCACCGTTCCGAACTCTCCGTTCACCAATGCCGAGGCGCACTCCACCGAGTCGGACGCGCAGCAGAGCTGGAGGAGCTTCGACACGACGCGCCGGTCCAAGGGCTCCGAACCGCTCTGGAAGAGCCTCTTCGTATGCGTTAGGAGTTGAGCCTTGTCGTCTTCATAGATCGCTTCGATTAGGCTCGGTTTGACCTCGGTCATTTCGATTTTCTCGGTGTTGGAGTTTTGAAGATCGCCTTCGTCGTCGTTAGAAGCAAAGTTTTCGCGATCGTAGGGAAAACTACAAAGCCTTTTCTTTTGTACTCCTAATTTTGTGGTAGAAATGGGTCCAAATCCAAATCTAATTACATAGAAAAGGATAGGAAATTTGTATTCAACTGCCAGATTCTTTTGAGAGTATAATATCGGCTCGATTGTGAAGTAACATTCTTTGTTTTGTGGTTAGGGATTGGAGGCAAGTGAAAGAAGAAAAAGACAACACGGAAACAAAACTTGACTCCAGCCTCCAGGGTAGTATGATACATCATACATGAAGTATATATAAAAGAACTTTTTTCTTTTTTCTTTTTCTTTTTTTTTTTTTTTTTCTATGGAAAAAAGGGAAAGGAAATCACATGGAAGGTGGTGGGACTCTTTCCCACTACATAGAAGGCGGGTCTTTACTCGATATTTCTTTAATTATTACTTTAGCTAACCCGAATTATGTTTTATTTACTCAAAAAATATTATTTTGTTGGACTCGTTTACTAGGGAGCCTGCAGTGTGGCCCAACCAATTAAAATTGGAAAAAACTACATTTATTCTTTTTAACTATTACCTTATTTGCAATGTCCCTCAATATATATATAGCTCAATGTTTCAATTTTTATAATGTCTCTAAAAATCTACCATTACAATTGTAATGTTCCCCTTTCACAACTCGAAATGACAAAAATACTTTGCATAAGATTAAAAAAAATTCCTAAAAGATAATTTTTTCTACTCATTTTTCTTAATTTTTTGCCTTTTTTACTTTATGAGAATTTTTTTTTATCTTTATTTTTTTAAAAAAAAAATTCTTAATTTTTTTTAATCATGGTTATATGTGTCATTTTGTGTGCCTTTTTTTTTTTTTTTTTTTTTTAATTTACACCCACCAGTAATAGCCCATCACGTAATTAAGGACGAAACACCAAAACAAATGGGAAGAAATTCAAGCACCTGATCACACATATTAACCAAATTTGTAACCCATCTGGCCATCTACCAAAACAACACACCATCTATGAACATGCCGATACCAATTGAAACAACCCATTGGAGGCAAAAATCTGATCAAAGTGTCATATATATATTGGTGAATCCCAATTACGGAAGTTTAATTGGGCATTTGGCAGAGGAGGTGGGTGTACTAGCTAGTTAGGTGGATCGATAGTTTCCAGAAAGATACCATGGATGGGCTAATCCAATATTTTTGTGTTTATTCTATTTTATGTTTCAAGTTGATGTGTTTAAATCTGAGTGGATGTTGTAAATAAGTGAGTTTACACCACATTCTGATTGTAAGAATTCTCTAAATTATAGCGTAAACACCCTAGTGCAAAACATAGAAAAGATTGGGAAATGATGTAATAATATATAATATAGCTAAAAGTGCATCCATATATAAATAAACTTTATTAATTAATATGTATATACAAATTATTTGGCACGGCAGCCAATCAAATATTATTGTCCAAAAAACTCTTGGCCAATGATGAAATCATCTGGATATCCATCAAATAATCACTGCCTCTAATTACAATCATTTGTAGGTCGTGCATCAAATCCCCCTCCTGCCCTCTTCTCAAGTGAATAAGGCATGTAAGTTCCTAAGATTCTGTCCCACAAAACAAAGAAGGGCTGTGAGAAGTTGTATTTGCTGCCATAGAGCTGGTGGTGGACATCGTGGTACGCAGTGTTATTTTTAAAAACAATGTGGAAGAGATTCCCCGGAATCCATAATCCGCAGTGGTCGTCCACCGTTTTGACGGTTGCGAAGGAGAAGAAGAAGATGGAGGCTCGAGGGGACATGCCGGAGAGGAGGAAGGACAATGCCCCACCAACGGTGTCTAAAGCAAGCCCCTCCAAGGGATGGTTGTATAGAGCTCCAAAAGCATAAGGGACTACAAGCCTGTGGTGCTGAGAATGAATGTGTTTGTATAAAAACTTGTTGTGGTGCATGTATCTATGCATGAAATATTGCCATGTGTCTAAAACCAGCATGGCAATGAAGAATTGTGTTCCCAGGTCAAAGAGGGAAGGACATGAATCTTTTGTCGCAACACTATCATTTCCTGTAACCTGCATTTACACATTGTTAGTTATCTGATGAGCAGCACAAGTGAAAGTCTATATGAAACTCACCTGTCCCGAGTAGGTAGTGGTAGTAGGATAGTCTGAAATTTATTTGGACAAATAAATCTTATATGGACTCTCTTACAATATAAAGACAAAAGCATTCAATTTACAACCTTGTAAGTTTAAGAGTTGTTCACAAAGATGGTTTTAATCAATGTTTCTTATCTTGAATTTAAGTTGAGTATTTATTATATATTTGTAAGTATTGATTAATTGTATTTGACTATTAATGACGACATATTCCTAGTATTTATGAAGGTTGTTGAATTTTAAGTCTATATATAGTATAGTGGAAAGGTGAGAATCCAAATCAAGTCATTTTGTATTAATCTATGAATAATTATTAGAGTGGTTGAGCAAGGCTCCCCATTATCTATCTCCTTCCCTTGTTGTGCCTTAATTTGTTTTCAATTTCTCTCCATTATCATCAATGATCGATCAACCCCAGCTATAATACTCAAGGAGGAGGAGAATTAATTAACGTCGTAAGCAAGAAAGAAATGAATATAAACCATGCAAAGGAATCGACCATAAACTTAACATATATACCTTGAACAAGATTATGGCAACAGCAGCTTGAATTGTTTGTTGAAGAAGCACGCCTTTAACAACGGTCTGCTTGGAAACCAGGTTCTTCACATTTTCTTCTTTTCTTGAATGCAGCCTATAATTTTCTGATGATCCAAACAAAACGTAAACTCCGGAGTATGCCCAATACACCAATATGGGCACAACAGTACCCAATAATTCATCTGATACACCAAAAGATCCAAAATCCATTGCCCATCTACCACAAGACATCATAAAATATATGTTATTTAACAATCTTACTCCAATCCCTACCTAATTGGCTTTTGGAATTGGAGTTTCTGCCTAATTATCTCCTCCCTCAACTTTTCTTGTTCTTCTCTCAAAATGGTGGTGTTATAGGTTGATGTGGGGGGGAGGCATAAGGGAAGAAAAAGGAGAGGAAGAGAAGAGGTGTCAAAAGCGGCAAAATGGAATATTGCCAGATCGAATTCATGATCTCTGATAAATCTAATTATCAATGAACAGTTTAAAATCGGACATTGATTTTGTAATGGAAGGAGGAGTATCAATAGGCTATTCAATTCCTAAATATGGATGGAACCCTCTAGATTTAATTATTTTTATTTTTATTTTTATTTTATTTTTGTTCAAATTTTGTCACTTCAATATTTTATCACTTGGTTGATCACAGGATTCATTTACTTGAATTATTATGATGGCAGTTTGTATTTCTGGAGGATTATATTAATAGTAATTATGCTACGTGCTACACAAACAAACAAGGGCGAAATTAGGTGTATGGGTTAAAATTTCCTCTAAAAAATTAAAATTGTAAATGTTTACCCTCTATAATTAATTTTTTAAACCAAAAAAAAAAAGTTTTTATTTTTATTTATTTATTAAAATAGTAATGCTACATGGTCTAGTAGCTAGACCTTGCCACATTAGCTTTGTGGGATATTTGTGCAACGTTTGTGTGGTATGTAATTCTAACTTTTATGTGTTCCATTTATTCTAAAGCTTTTGACCTATTGATTAGGTACCTAGCATTATTGGTATCAAAGCAGGTACGACACAACCTCACGTATTTAAATCTCAAAGGAGACGATTTATATAGAATACTATGCCACGAAAATGAAAAGGACTACCATATCTTGAGTGAAAAGCCCAACTATAAAGTACGTTGCCATGGATATTGGCACAAAAGTGTGATAGATTGTTATAATCTTAGTGGAGCCCAATTTAAAATATAAGCGTTAAATTGGACCAACCTAATATGGCGTCTTGTTAGCTCTTGAGCTTTTAACCTATCTATTAGCCCGGTACCTAACAAGTTTATCCACTAGTAAATTGCTAACCAGACCCGTTCCATTAGGTTAGGTAATTAGTAACTCATTGACCACAAATCTTGTGCACATACGTGGTTTTAAGTGTCATATACATCGACATTTTGCCAAAAAAATCATTGTGCCATATAAAATAGAAGCATTGTATTTTTTTAAAAAAAAAAATAAAAAAAGTTGATGAAAATTTTCAAACATACAAGGAAAAAAAAAAAAAAGGCTCAGCGAAGACTGGGCTAAGAGTATACGTATATATGTAGCCCAAGCATCGCTGTGGAACGCTCCTTTGGCAGCCCAAATCTCCACTGACCAAAACTATTTCATTAACCATAATTTAAATTCTATTAATTTAGTGTTAATAATGATGGTGAACAAATAATATTTGTTGGGCCCTGCCTCAAATATGGTCCATGCCTATAATAATTGAATTGCTCGGAACTCATTCCTCATGATTCGCGGTGAGACAATTACATGATAAGAGTAGTGAGATATAAGAAATACTTGCAATAGGAAAGTATCCAATAAAGGCATAACAGGAGGTAGATGGTTACGACAAAATTTGTATAAACAACGGCAGACATAAGGTAAATGAGGATTTTCATCTCTTTCATTCGCACTATATCTACTTTTCTTAAGATTATTTCGTTACTCATATTAACTTAACTATCATATCTATTCCTTACCGACCCATTCAAATAAATTCTTTTGCTGTGTTTTTTCTTCCTTAAAGGTACTTCTATTTGTTACCTCGACACATGGTCAATTGTTCTAACAATTTTGATGAACTTGTTTTTAATGTAGAGGGTGTGTTTAAGTTTTTGTCACAACTAATCTATATAAAAATATTCACATACAATTCAAAACCTAGAACACTCCTAAAAAAAAACCAAAAATAATTATTTTTTTATATCTAATTAAAATAATTTTTCAAAAAAAAAAAAAAGCCCTCTAAAACACTCTAAAGTAACAAGTAACAAACGTGCCAAAAATTTATAATGAAAAAAAAAAAAATTATCTTGATGGTTTAAGTAAAAGAATTTAAAGTGGAAAAATTATGGGAGTGACGTCGAGACCAGTGAACCTTTCTCTGTGTCCTAAAATATCTTTTTCTTAAACCCTAAGAAGTGTGGGGCCCACAATCCCACCCACGACCCAGAGGTACGGAGATACAATGCAAAGAGGCTTAAGAAATTCCTCTACTTCCCTGCTATAAATAACCACCAAAGCAACCCTGCTTTTTCTTTAAAACCCCTTGGCCGATCTCTGTCTCTGCTGCCTATAAAGCGCCTCATCGCTGAGCTCGCCGTTTCCCTCACTTTCCCGAGAAAGTTTAGGGTGAGAAATGGTGGCGGACAAGGGGAAAAAATCGAAGGTCGCGGAGGATTCCGATAACATTGACGGTGAGCTCGTTCTGTCTATCGAGAATTTGCAGGAGGTTCAAGATGAACTCGAGAAGGTTATATTTTCAACTCCCTTTTCTATTCTCGTGCGTGATTGTTTGTTTGTGTAGCTGCATCATGCATGTTATGTGTGTTTATGTCACTATGATTGTTTTGATGACCCATCACTGTAGATTTTTGATTATGCTAATATGGTTTTTTGTATGTTGGGTTTGTTGGGTAGAGTTTAAACTGGGATATGGAGAGTGGGTTTGCTTTTGTTGATTGCAATAATTGTGTATCATCGAGTAGTGTACTTTAGCTTGTTTGTTGGAAACACTGTTTTGTGATAACGTGTGCAATGATGTTGTAAATGATGATTCATTAGAGTAATTTTCTGAAGAAAAATGAGCATATAGCTGGAATAAATAAAAAAATTTGAACCTTGGACTGTTCAGGTTCAGGAACTAAAGGAACCCTTAACTCAATTCTGAAACATAAGGCCAGGGTGTGTTAAATTGTATAAATAATGAGTTGCTTGTAAATGCTGCACCTGCAATCCTATAATCTTGAGGTTTCTGTTCATTCTCATGGAATTGAATTACTCTATTTCCTTTTCATAGTGCTGGTACTGAAGCTACAAACCCATATTCATGTATGGAGGAAAATTGTGAGCCATTGCTATGGTTGGTTTTATGATGTTCTCTTCAGATTGTTACTGTTATTGTTGCTAGTGACTGAAATTTCATGCAATGTGCTTATTCAAATCAGTAAATTTGTATAACAAAAATAAAAGGGTATGATTGAAACCATAATGGGGCAATACTGTTATTGGGGATTTGCAATTGCTCCCATATACATTGATTTTATATTCCTTTTACTTTTTTCTTTATTGAATTAGATAATTGTATTTCCAATACAGTTTATTTGCAAACTAGTTTGAAACTGGGGTAGTTGTAATTGTTGAGAGATTTTTAAATGGATTATAATTTTGATGAAGTTCAGTAATTGTATTGGCACCCGACAGGTCAATGAAGAGGCCAGCGACAAGGTGTTGGAAGTTGAGCAGAAGTATAATGAGATACGCAGACCTGTCTATGTCAAACGGAATGAGATCATCAAAGCTATTCCTGACTTCTGGTTAACTGCTGTTAGTGATTTATACATCCTCAAAGCCTTTTATTTCTAATTAACTTAATAACGTTTCAGATGTGTAACAATGCATGTCTATCCTTACTACATTTACGGCTGTATGACTTATGCATGTTTTTCTCTATGCAGTTCCTGAGCCACCCTGCACTTTGTGATCTTTTGAGTGAGGAAGACCAGAAGGTATGGTGCACGAACTGAAAATTAGTTAATCAGAATGTTCCTTCTGACATCAACTAAGTCTTTAGATGTACAATTTTTTTTTTTAACTTTCCTTTTTCTACAATTTACTGGATTCAGATTTTTGTTTGTGTAAATTACTGAAGACCAATATTGTATTGTAATTCTGAAGTTTCAGCAGACTGGGAATAAATGCTCCTGCAATTTAACTGATTTCCTTTTCTTTACTCTTGAATAGATCTTCAATTACTTGGACTCTCTAGATGTGGTGGATTTTAAAGATGTGAAGTCGGGGTACTCCATTACATTTGTAAGCTTCTTCATCCATGCTTGCTTAGTTGACCTCTCGATTCTTTTGAGGTGCTAGTTTGTTGCCTCTGTTATTTATTCTTATACTAATTTTGTTTATTATATAGTTTTCTTATGCAGTTTAATGGTGTCTTAATGAGAATTGCTAATGTGTCTCTGTGTAACCAACTCCTAATTTTCAGAACATGAATGAGAATCCTTATTTTGAAGACACAAAGCTGACGAAAACCTTCACATTCTATGATGAGGGAACGACCAAGATAACTGGTACGAACATCAAGTGGAAGGAGGGAACGGTAATGGTTACACCTTTGGCAATTTTTACTTTATTTAATTGCAATCCCCTCCTTTTTTCCTTAAGATTTGGTAATGATTGTGAAGGTTGCTTCTAATGGAGTTGATCACGAGAAAAAAGGAAACAAGCGGCCGCATGCTGATGAGAGGTGGTTTTCTAGCCACTCTTTGCATTCTTAAATGCAGCATATTTTATACCTGTAGGCACTGAGTAGAACTATACCTAAGATTGAGAAGTCATGGAATGGGCCACATAATTATTGATAATGTGCGCATACGGTATGAATTCATATGATTGTTTCTTCGGGCAAATACATGTTGGAAAAAATTTGACTGTTATACTTACATATTTATCATATACTTCTTATCTTAAATTGTATCATTTTAAATTAGAAAGGGATGTCGGTCCTATTGTAGGAAGGGGGTTGAATTAGGCTCAAGCCTGTTGGGGTTGGGTTTATGAGGGGTGTTAAATTACTTCATGCTCATTCTAATAGTGCACCCTTTTTCACAGATTAGATCATTATATACCCTCAGACTTTGCTTGATTTTGTTTTCTGTCACAAAGGAAATCTCGCTTTCAATATGGTTTTTATGCATGACAATATTTCATTTCTTTCATTTTAGTTTACAATAAATAAATTACCTAACAACGAGAAAGGCAGGTTTAGATTAGCATTACTTGACCAATAGATAGACATATGAGTTGTTTTTCTGGAATTCTTCCTCTAATAACCTTTGGCATTGTTGCTTTTTTGTGACGGTATTTTTATATAATAGCTCATGTTAAATATGAAGAAAAAATTGATTTCTGAGCCACCTCCATAGAAATTTTTTTTTCCTGTTTTGTTCTTGTTTTACTTTTCATCTTCATAGGCATGTTCCCTGACTTACTCATCGATATTATTAAGAATGCAGCTTCTTTAGTTGGTTTGGTGAAACCCAACAGAAAGATATTACAGAGCTCCATGATGAGGTAAGTTCTGTTCTGTTATTTTAATTATCGGGTTGTTGTGCGGTTTATTCTTAAGTTTCAAACTTTGGTTCCTTATGTGAGTAATTAATGATGACCTTTTGAAGTGTTATTGCATATTTATCTTACTAAATTACTTGGTTTTCCCCATGAATTTGCAGATTGCAGAGATAATAAAGGAGGACTTGTGGCCCAATCCTCTTAAGTATTTTAACAATGTAATTTTATTCATCATCTGTTCCTTTTTTTTTTCTGTAGTATTTTTTTTTGTCTGTGTAGCAACCCAAAAAATATTTCTTAAATTATTGTTTGCTTTTTTCTCTCAACTTTGTTTAAAGAGTAAATCTTTGATTTCACTGTATCAGGAGGCTGATGAAGAGGATTCTAATAGTGATGGAGATGATGAAGAGGTATTACGCAGTATTATTTATTTGAATAACTACACGAACACACAGATGTTTGTTGTGTGGTCAGCATGCTATGTTATCGTTGGGAATTTTGTGTTTTTCACTTGCACTTTTCAATGTCTCATGTGCCACGTGACCTCATGATTACATATATTTTGCAGTTATTTTCTCTCTCCCATGATAGATGATATAAGTAATGAATCTTATTTAGAAAGATATAGGGGTGCCCCGGCACACAGGATAATAACCTCCCAAAAGAAATCTGCTTCAAAAGTATAATCATTCCAAGAAATTAAAAATTGGAAACATGCAAATATTAGATGAAACAGACATCTAACTATGCAACAACAGTAGCTCAGCCACATCGGAGGTTCGGCTTTTCCTATCACACAAATAGCATCCATAAGACATAGCAGGGCGCAGGGCTCATTTGCAGTTCCTACTACACTTTCAACTCCCAAATCTTCCTATTCTAATTAACAAGCAATTTCGATTCTAGACATTACCTAAGAAATTCCAAACAAAGAAAAAAAACTATAGACCACAAATCTCGGACAACAAGAGAGGTGAAGAGAAAGGTGATCCACTATCTCACTGCTGCTCTTTCCATATGGAAGAGTGCTTTCTACCTCTCCTATTCCCCATTTTCCTTCCTAGCACGATGTGGTTTACTTGTTGGTTGGGTTTACAAGTGTGTATCAACTCTTGGCTGGTGCAGCAATATACATGTCTATTTCCCATTACTTAAGTCTGTTAGCAATTCAAAATTTGTGACTAGCTTTAGCATTGTAACCAACTTAATTAATGGACTGGTTAGCATTCTTTTCTCCCACCTAATCTTTTGGGGCCTTTCTGTTATTCAAGTGGTAAAATTATTCTAATTCCTGTAATATCTGGATTGAAAAGCCTAGATTTTTATTTTTTAAAAAGGCAAAGGCATTACAATACGTTGTAGAGAATCGCTAATCATATTTAATTGTGCTTCATGTGCTGTCTGTGAAATGCAGTCAACTACATGAACCTTTTTAGATGATACCCTTCATATTTGTTAGTGCCTCGTATGTGACTATTATTATTCACTTGTCCTGACCGCTGGACAATTCCTGTGCAGGAAAATGTTGATGATGATGAAGAACAAGACGATAACGAAGATGACGAAGACGAAACCAAGGGAGCTAGCTAAGCTCTTTCTGGCATACTTGCCATTATATCTTTCTTTTTGTCTTATGGTTCGTGGCAACGAGAAGTGCAATCTCTAGTTAGTACAAACCTTTGTGGTTACACAGGATTTACTGTGCTGGTCACACTTTGTAACAGATTGTCATGTTATTTACTAGTCTTTTTGCTTTGCTGCACTCTGGCAGATTTTTATTTTCACCAGTTGAACTCCCATGTGCAAGAAGCATTTTAATGGCTCGCAAATGTAGCCATTACATTAGATTACAGAAGTCCAATATAGCACCAGGGAACGCCTTCTTACATAAAACACCTTATTACAAGTGGGGGTTCAGATAGGTTCGCCTTAATCTGTGCCCCTTTTGCTTATGAAACTGCCTTGCACGGCTCATTGAGAAGACCGGGTCATTTGTTTGTCCCATTTTCTACGTTTTGTAATTATTTTCACACTGCTTTAGTTTGTTTTGGGTCTATTGTTGGGGAGTCCACCATTTTTTCGTTTTTAGGATCGCCCTCTCCTTTTTCCTTTCGAATCAGGAGTGGAAAGGATCCTTCTTTGTAACCCTTTCCTTACTCAATTAAAAAAAAAAAAAAAAAAAAAAAAAACCAAACTAAAGAACGTTACCCAAGTATTGCCCTTTGATAAAAGATCTGCTCAAACCAAGCTTTGCAACCATCTCTAGCTTGTGTTGCCAACAGTGGGCAAGAAAAGATAATGAATTTTAAAATTACTATTAAATTAAAATTCGTAATTTATTTCAAGTTAAATAATAATTTCAAAAGTCGAGATTGTATAGAATTACCTATCAAATAAATTCCTCACATTACTTATCTTTGTTTATTGTGGCAAATAGATAGTAATTTGTACCCATATATGTCAAATTATTTCAAGAGCGGTTCTGCCAAAAGCCGTTACGTTAGTATTAATATATGACTGACTAAATAAATAAGCACAAGAAAAAGACAGCCAAACCTTAGGCTGTTTTAATGAAGGAAATATGCTTTCAAGCTGTCCAATTGACAACTTGTTAATTATTGGTCCATCTTGTTAATGTGTTTTTAGTTGGAATGACATATGAGCCGACTCTGCAACTCCCAGTATCCTCTAGCTACACAGAGGTTACATGTAAATTTCCTTTTCATTTGACTCTTTATTATTTTAAGTGGTGAAGATAATTCGGTGTCATTTTCAAAAGAGAATA
Organism: Corylus avellana; assembly: GCF_901000735.1. NCBI lineage: Eukaryota > Viridiplantae > Streptophyta > Magnoliopsida > Fagales > Betulaceae > Corylus > Corylus avellana. The sequence continues at coordinate 32,875,472 of NC_081545.1, forward strand.
ACTTATATAGGGAGATTGCACAAAAGTCACATTTTGTGCCACCAATAAGAAGCTGACACATCAGCCAATTTCATTAAACTTATACTTAAAACAAAAACTCAACGACACCAGATTATACTCTAATAAAATAATTTTATTTTTTTTTTAAAAAAAAAAAATAGAATTGGAGCGGCCACCCCTCCCCCACTTGGGGTGGCCGGCCATCCTACTCAAGCCATGGGGTGACACACGACCCTCCCATGGCCCCTCTGAGAATGACGTGACCACCAGACCATGGTGGGCATGGCCACCAGGCCAGCCACCCCATGGCCTTGGGGTGGCGGCCGGCCACCCCAAGTGGGGGAGGGGTGGCTTGCAAATTTATTTATTTTAAAAAAAAAAAAACAATTAATTTTTATTTATAATCTGGTGTAGATAGGCTTTTTTAAAAAAACTTAAGTCCGATAAATTTAGCTTAAGTGTCACCTTCTGATTGATTGCACAAAACCTACCTTTTGTGCAACCTCCCTATATAAGTTATTCTCTTTTCAAAAATGGTGACCATATTGTCAGGTTACCATTTAATCTTCTTAGGTTATACAGAAGCCAAGCAGACATCAGAGTCCAAAGACTCAGATTGATGCCATACTGTATATCAAACCACTTTGAGAGAAAGATGTGATAGTTTGGTATCCTTTAACAAGCAACAACCAAGGGAGAACAAAAATGATAAAACATAATCTCATTCAACATTCATATAACTTCAGCTTTTAAAACAAGCAAGTTTTGAAGACTGTAGCACAGAAATTGTACATTTCTCAAAAATTTCAAGGGCCCCTATTAAGGACTCGAATATGACTCTTGCATCTATTGTACATACTCGATCTTACCTAAGAAGAAAATAAGGATCAAAACCATCCCAAATACAGTCATCTCTAAACTCAGGGATCAAGTGGTCAGCAGTCGTACCAACATTATTCTGATGTAATCTAACAACTAACAAATACAGGTTAAATATCAAAGGGTTCCTAAGAAATGGATTAATAGTTCTACCAAGTTCAACAACATCAGATAGCAGAGGTGTACGGTCCTCTGTGTTACTGTTTCCATTGAAAATGCACTTCGAAAGGGTATAAAAAGCAAGCAAATTTGCATACATCGGTAAGAAAGCATCCTTGTGGTTGCCCACACCTCCTATCCAATCAACTCCTCCCTGTTTCTCAACATAGTCCTTGGCGAACACCATCAACTGATGGCAGAATCTGTGCCTCCAGCCGTACAAAGAATTTCTGAATCCCTCTTTGTCTGAGACTTTAACTGCCCAGGATTTTGAAACTGGCAGCATCTCTAAATGAAAACAGCAAAGTTGACAGATCAAAAGCTTCTCTTCGTGATGATTATCAATTTCCTTGTCAAAGACCCGTCTCACAAGGTCTCCTTTAGATACTGCATAACCAGTTGCATTCAGTACCCACTGCAAAAGGTAATCAAAGTACTCAATCCAGTGAGCAAAGACAGAAGACAGATGGTCAAAACACAACCCTATTACTTTCTCCACTTGGGTTGGAACCTTTCCAGCATGAGAGCATCTTCCACATCCTTCCAATAAAAAACACTTTTGAACATCCAAGGCAAGCCTCTGCCTGATCCCGTCATCCTCATCCTCCAGCAGCTGGATACAAGTGAACCATATATCCAGTATTTGACAAGCATACTTGTTGAGAGCTTCATTTGGCTCAAAATGAGAGCGTAAATCCTTATCTGGGATTTGGTCATTGAGCACAGAAGAACCAATAAGCACAGCTTGTTCCAATAATCCAGATGCTATCACAGATTCTGCTGCAGCCTTGCGCATGTTTATTGGCTCAGAAGAGGCACTATGTTGTTTAATTAGGCTAGTGAAAAAGCTGATGCAATCATACAAGCGGGCCGATCTTTCCAATTGATCAGATTTGCAATGGTCAGCGGATTTCCTCAACTCTAGAATGCTTATAAATAAACTGGCAAACCGCTTTACACATATTCCCATGCAGCAGATGAGTGTTTCTCGAGTCTTTGATTGTCTTGTTAGTTTGTACAAGGAAATTAGCCTATCCCAAAACTGAAACAAAGAATCACATTCCATCACACCAATGTAAAATGTTTGAGTCCCTTTTTCATCACTAAGTTTCTGAAACTGAAGCAAGTTCCAAGCAAAAAGAATCCTGAGAATGTAATATGTGCATCTATTATTCTTTTCCAAGTCTAAGAGCTTCATCATTGTTGCCTGGAGGTTGGTTTTGGTCCAGTTCTGAATTAGCCTAATCTCACTGCTAGACAGATCATGGACCTCACAACCTGGTGCAGTTGCTTTCAGGAACTTAAGCAGCCACTTCAATGTTGCAAGTCGAACTTCATATGATGTATCTGACAAGGAGCATATCAGCCTTTCCTGGAGTCCAGCAAAAGTATTCTCTATTTCAGGTAACTTCAACAATTTTGAATCAAGTGGGGGACATCTTTGTGGCATCTGAAGAAACTCTTCAGACACTTTCTTAGATGCTTGAAATACACAACTAAAATACGAAAAAGCCGCATGTTCACGAAGTTCCGCTATGGTGGGATCATAATATGACAGCCCATAAGAAGCTTCAATATCCAAGCATTCTCTAGATGACTCTAATAATAGGTTCCTGATGGCATAGAAATTTTTGCTCATACCGCATGTACGTGCAATACTAAGCATGTGATCCAAAACCCTCAAGAAAGTGGCATTGAGAATGGGGCAAGGGCACATTCTGGGGCTTGCAATCCATGAACGCATCATCAGAACTTGGAACAACTCACCAAGAATCTGATCTTTCTTTGAGAAATCAGCAAGATCTCTACAGTTCATATCTAGAAGAGAACTTAACTGCAATAGTAGTCCATGTACTGAATTTAAAGAAAAATGGCGAGAACCTTGGGTCACATCCAATGAAACAGGGGATGCTGTGTGTTGGTTTTCCACACAAGGCAACTCAGAGGCTATATTGAGAAGGACAATTGGCAATTTTTCATTAGATACAATACCAGTTAAAGCTCTAGATGCAAGAACACGGACTCGTAGATTGCTTTGGGTTGAACACCTCCTGATGAATGGCATGAACATGAAAGGGTCAAGGTCATCTCCAGTCTCACTTGCAATTGTTGAAGGCTTGAGCCTGGACAAAAGTATGAGTATAGGGCACAAGCTTGGGTGCACAACATTTGCCAGGTCAGATTCTGAATGTCCAGAGGGCATATCACCAAGCAACTCGGTTGCAACTTTTAGTTCATTGAAAACAAATGGATGCAATGAGGGATACCTTCACACAAAAAGTAAATCGAATTTATTGTTTAATAAAAGAAATAATTTTACAAAAACAAATCATTAAAAATTCATGCTAATCAGAAAGACGCAAATTTTAACCCAGAAACAAAATATGAAAAAGGGAAGAAAAAAAAAATCAAACTTCTTTTGGTCTAAAGACTCGTGTATGTCAGACAAGAAAGTATACAAATTAAAACTGCCAACTAAATTGTCATCATCAGACAGAGGTTGGAAGCCACAGTAAAAAGAACAAAGGTGTGTCAATATGAATTAATTACAAGGACCAAACCGAAATATAGAAACAAATTTTGCAATTGATTTTTTTTTATATTTTTTGTAATTCCTTGACGTAGCATTTGTGTTTCTTTTTCCTACCCAATCACCAAAACTCGTCAGCCAAATTCGAAAAATCCAACCCCTCCCCAGAATTTTATTCTTTTGTCTCAATTCTCAAATCAAGAACTAAATGGTTTTAAAAATTGACACAGATAACCAACTAGACTTCTGCAGGGTTAAAGTTCTTGGACAACTTTCCAAATTACTATGTGAACTGACAAAAGACAGAGACACTATGCCAGGCTAACCGCTTTGAATAAAATTTACAAATTCACAGAAGACAACCATGTTGGCAAGTGAACTTCCAAGGGAAAGTGTCCTTCGTTTAATCGAACAATAAGGCAACCGAGTCCCCTTCAATTGGTACTCAGTATGTACAAAGAGAGAAAAAAGAGGAAAGACTGAAGCAGCTCAAAAATGTTCAGAACTTGTAAAATAGATAAATAAACAAATGAAACAACCTATTCTTGTCAACATTTCAGTTTCCCCCGTAGCCCCACAACCAAACAGAGTCCAATAGAACAATATATTTTGTTGTAATCCAATATTATTTCTTTTTCTTTTTCTTTTTTAATTATTATTTATTTTTTATAACTAATGCAACTGCTTAGGAATACATTGCACTCAGTAAAGATGAGTGCAAAATATTTGTTGTAATCCTAAATTTTATTTTTTCCCATTCTTCCACTTTTCTGACAATAAAACAATTCAGATAACTGCGAATTACATATTAAATAAGAAGAAGCACATCGAGACAATGTAGTCCCTCCCCCCTCCCCCTCCAAGGTTTTCCCCATGTGCTAAAAACAACTCCAATTGTGATAATGATTAAGGATTAGCTTGTAAGCTCAAAAATTGGATTGTCATGCACTAAGGAGCCATGTAATAAAGAAATTTTCAAAGTAAAAATAACAAATCTGAAAGATTCCCTTCTCCATCAAGTTCTTTTGATTTCTACCTATTAGGCTTCAATTGTCTAACTCTGATGAACTCATTATGTGAACTTGAAACAATCTGTCTCAATACTGATTTCAACATGTTCGCCAAGACCATAGAAATAATTTTGTACACACCATGGATGAGGGACACAAAAGTAGCATTAACGCTCTTCTCAAACTTCCCTCGGCTATGAAACTCCTTAAAAACTTCCATGATGTCCTCTTTTAATACCTCCCAACACTTCTAGAAAAAAAGCAATAGAAAATCCATTAGGTCCTGGGGCCCTTATCACCATTGAATTCTCTTACCACCCCTAACACTTCACTCTCCACAAAGTCTCTTTACAACCAAATTTTCTCCTCCGCATCAACGTGCAATTTTTCAGCATTGATTGTAGTATATTGTAGTCCTACACCAATCTACAGCGGCTAAAATTCTACCCAAGATACATCAAACTCCAACAAGTAGAATATAGGGGTCATATTGACTAGAACTTGTAGTGTAGTTACACCCCCAAAAGGGAATCATTCCACCACAGGTTCATATAGGGTTCTATATTGATGACTTTCTAATAAACATTTTACAGGCAAATGGAAATTGTATAACCAAGTACTAAGTGCACCAAAAGTAAACAAAGAAATATTTAATCAAACTTGCTAGTCAAAGAAACCATACCTATGAAAAAATTCAAGCCCAGTTAATGCACGTCTAGCTGATTCTCGTTTTTGAACATTAAGGAATCCAATCACGCGACGTACCAAAGCAGTGTATGCCAGACAAGCACTGTTTCGTACCTCCCAGTATGGCGAAGAGAAAGAGCGAATAGAAACAATCAAAGCCTCAGCAGAGAAGCCTGAGACATCAGTAGCCAGGTTGGTGTCATTGAAAGCAGCTTTAAGGACGTTGAATGAGTGTACTGTAGGAATGACACCCTCATCACGCATCTTTGAGGAGTTTTCACTCTCATTTATTTGAGGTTGCAATGCATACTTGGTTTCTTGGTTTGATTTTGTTGACAAAATTTTGCATGAGTCGCCTTTTGTGCCACTGGTTTCAATTTGGTTCAGCATAGACCCATTAGCTACATCTATTAGCCACCGTAGTGCCCGAGGGAGGAGCTTCTTTGGTGCACCTTCTGGCTCCGAGAGAAACAGAGCAGTAAATGCAGCAGGAATGCCTGCACTTCTCCTTAATAAATCATCAACTATTTGTCCCTTGGCCACAGTTCTTTCCATAAGTTGCTCCATCCAGGATTCTGTCAACTTACAGAGTCTGAGAAGGGACACACCATATTAGAAAATATATTTACAATGTTTAAATGAAAAGAGAAACCATCAAAAACCTATGAACAGATTCAAACCCACAAACATGGAGTCCAAGATTTGACCATGGGATACTTTAAATATAAGTATAAAAAATAACATTGTTTGTAGACTGCAGACTCTTCAACACAGTGCAAAGGGAAGTAATATGCGGAATAGTTGATTCCTATTTGTTATAATTACAGCTTAGTTGGTTGACTTGATTTGAATTTCCTTCTCAACATCCAGAATCTAAATATATCTCTGAGCTTTCAGAAAGAATTAATATTTGATGTTTTTGTAATCCAACTAAAATATAATTTTCACCATGAATTCAGCAATTTATAGTTATGCATTTCCAGTTTCTCTTAAAGCTAATCTAACTCTGGTTGAATCAATGTGAAGGGAATTGATTCCATTCCATCACTGAATACTGCAATTTGTATTTCTTCAACATTCTTGTTTATTTCTAATCTATTTGGTCTAAGTTCTCAAAGAAACAACATATATTTCCAGATTCATATTCTCTTTTAAACATTACTCAGTTCTGAGACAAAGTAAATGAGGGAATGTAGATACATCTGCAAGTACAGTTGCTCAAATTATGACAAATCATAAATTGAAGATTATGCTACAATAGCTAAGATTAACTTGCCAGTCTGACCAGCATTGCTCATAAATGGTCCTTTTCATCTAAAAAAAACATGGACATTATTGCAGGAATTTTGTTATTTTTCAATAATGGAGCAGTTGGTTGGCGATATAATATATATTTTTTCTATTGCAATCTGCATTGCTGCTTCTGCTGTCTTAAAAAGAAACAAGGTTGTCGACTCCAATAACATACAAGAGTAATATATATCGTGATTCCTCTTCAAACTAGGTCAAAGGCATGAAATAAAATAGAAACTGTAAAAAGATCAAATGGGAACATACCTCGGATCATTTGAACAAAGTAGACGGTTGCAAAGAGCTGTGAATCCAGCCCTCGTCTTATCAATTGCACCATTATGCTTCATCTTCAGAAGGACTTCTAGAAAGTGGCTCCCAATTGTTTCAAGTTGTTTCACATCAAGCATCGCATCAGATATTGCCATCACCGAAGAATCAGCAGCATCAGAAAAGGCAACCCCAGACGCTAATGAATCTAAATTACTGCTACTTGGTAAAGGAATCTTTCTTATGATGGTTCCCAAAAGAAGACTCACCTGACAAAAAACATATATTACCATTAACAGTAATTAATATAACTCAAGAAATCTAACAAAACTGAGCACCTATATTGAATGCACAGGCAGTTCATGGGCATATTCTATCCATTGTGATCTAAACACAACTGATTACCACCAGAGAAATGAATGACAACATGCGCATAATTAGCTCACTTCAATGAACAGAAAAAAAGGAACCGGAAAAAAAATGAGTACCTCTTTCATAGCAAGCCAGCAACCAACCATAACTACTTGTTCCGGTCTAACATCCTGGACATTTTTTGACTTCGTGTCTCCATGGACTGAAGAATGTGTCGGCACACTCACCTCATTTGAAGCCTCGGACAAGAAATTATCATCATCAACCATGTCATCCATGTCCTCGGGCAGAAACCAAGCATCAGCAGAAACCACCCAAAGGGCTAAAGAAGTAATTTGCAAAATGAGCTCCAAGAGCTTCTCTAATAAATGTCTCATCTCTAAGATGCTGGCCAAGACAATATCAGAATTCCAATCCAATTCCTCAAAAGTATACCGTAGAGCAAGTAATACACCATGAACAAAGCTGTTCTTGCATGCTTCAGAAAGATCCCTCTCCCCGTCCTCCACAGCAACATTTAACCAATCTACAAGTGATTTCATATATTCTATGACAGGATGCCTGGGTGTACCAGTCTGATAATTGCCATTTACTAATCCAGGCTGTGGACGAAAACAGACAATATTAACTGAAGCTTTGACGATCCACCCTAGCTCCAATACATACTTTCTAAATATAAGGCGTAAGGTCAGAGCTCCAGCATCACTTTCTCTCACACGTGGACTGCAGACTAATTTCTTAGCCCAGGCAATTACTTTCTGGACCATGTCTTCACTTGAAATTCCAGGGAGTGGAGTAGGAAAATGTAGCAATATACGAAAAGAACTCTCCCTCAGCCTGTCCCAACTATCTACTATCGACCCAACTAACAACAAAGTTGAATCAGGTAATAGAATTCCTTTATTGTACGGATTAAGACAGCTTTCAGGAAAAAGAGATCTACAGTCTTCCTGGAAAGAAGGCACAATAGACCAAACGTTAAGCATTATCTGAATGAGTTCCATGGCCATTATTTTTCTCTTGTAAGGAGCAGACGGATAGCATGAGAAAAATAAAAAACAACTAAACCACCTCATAAAATGAAAAAGATCATCTGCTCTATGAACTACTGTTTCCTTGCTTCCATTGGAAAGATGTGCTTCATTATCATCGCGATATACAAGTGGTTTCCAGCTCCCCTGCTTGAATTGTCTCTCCAAGGCTGTCCGAACCCGAGAAAAGAACTTTCTGAATAAGCTGGTCCACTTCATCTGAAAAGAAGTAGAGCAACACCTCATGTTTAATGGCACTGCTTCCTTCATCAAAGTGAGCTCTAAACGGGAAGGCAGGCTAGATGTTTTAGGGTTTAAGAAAAGAGTCTCAGCAGCATCTACACGGAGTAACTCATCAACATGGGTCAATGCCAGTACTAGCCACTCAACAGGGACTTCAATCTCCATCCCCTTTATGCAGACAAGAGCATAATGGGAAAGGCAATCTGTCCCTAGCCCACCCTCTTTCTGGTGAACCATGTTGTTTTGGGCACAATCAATGTCCCCCTCAATCAAAGCCAATGAACGAGATACCTTCAGCAATGACACTAAAATGGCCACTTGCTGTTCGACTTTAAGTTCCATGTTCCCAGAACCAAACTCAGGATATAACTGTCCATTCTCACGCCCATTTGGTCCAACAGAGATAAAAGCAAGCATAGAAAATATACTATCCACATCTACTTCAAGTAAGACAGGCAGAGCATAAGTGTTCAAATTTGAGCGAAGCTTTGAAACTCCAGAAGCAAGCCCATACATAAAGGGGGGCAAACAATGCCCTCTAAAAGCTGCATACCCATTTTCAATACCCTCACTGCTCCAGCACTCATCACGCAAGTACTCAACAAAACACTTCAAAAATGAAGTGGCAGCACAGCACACATCATCATCAATGTACGCCTGTATCGTTTCAAACAGCAAGTCAAGATTCATATCTAACATAGTCTTTGCCCCCAGCCTCTTGGTCAGCGAAGCTAAAGGAACGTATCTCCCCTTACAACGTGGCCCCAGATGGAGAAGATCCGAAGCAATCTTTCGCAAGAACGACTTCATTCTCTCACTACCCTCCGACCATCGAAGGGAAGATTGAACGTCTAAAAAGAGATCAAAAATGAGATGAACCTGCTTCACCGTTTGACTCAAGGGGTCTTCTAAGTTATTCCATATAATTCTCAACACCCGGGCTCCCATTTCCTCCGGAATCAAATCATAACCTCCTGACAAGTTACTAATATTCGCTAACATTGAGGTTTTTATCTGTTGCAAACAAATCTGCAACACGGTTAACGCATGAAAATTAAAATGGCTATCGTTTGGGTTCTCACAATAGTTACAGAGCTCAGGCAAAATCCCATCATACAGTATAGTCTTAACAGAATTACCACCACTCTCACCAACCTCATTGCCATTCAAACCATCCCCCAATACATCAAATTGGGTATTAAGCACATTTCGTGAAACCGCAGTAAGAATCCCTCTAATCAAGCAAAGTCTACTCAAAACCGAAACGTTTCGTACTTCACTATATAAATCACCCTTGTAAGGAACCTTTGCAATCACATCTCTAAGCTCAATCAAACCACGAGTAGTTTGATAGAATATACCTTCAATGATGAACAAACCAAGCTCTTGAGCGTTTAAACACGCTTGCAACGCCGCACAAAAGCTCACCCCTGCCGCCACGAAACAGTCCCTCGAGAACGCCGTTGAGTTTAGGACGTTCAAAATGACCGTCACGGCCGTTCCCAGAACATTCTCGGCGTCGTGACAGTCCGTGAACTTCGACGGGAACCGTTGGAGCAGGTAGTACAAGCACGAGAGAGCCTCCTGGCACTGTTCCATGACGATCGGGGACGGCCGAGCCGAGTCCTCCGTCTCCGAAACGACGCCGTCCAGGCTCGAAACGGCGTCTCGAGCCACCAAAATAGCGCACTCCTCAACGACGTTCGCCAAATACCCCAACTTGGGCATTCCCAGGACGGACAACGCCACGCGCGACGCGCAAAAGCGCGTCCGCTTACCTCCGCCATACTCGTCGCAAAGCGCATGGAGGCAGGCGCCGATGAGAGCATGATGGTGGCGCGTCTTGGCCAAGGCAGAGACTAGGGTTCGGTGCAGTGGCAGAGAGTTCTCGAGGAACAACACCTCCAAGTAGAAGCGGGCGGCCTCGGAGACCGAAGCCTCATCTTCGGCGTTGGATAATAAGTCGCTGAATGAGGCCGCGACTCTCTTCGCGTGGTCGACTTGGGCGTAAATGGAATTGAGAGAGACTAGTTTTTGCAACTCCTCGTAGAATTTTGAAGAGGTTGTTTGGAGTTTGAGGGCTAAGGACTCGGAGTACGAGCTGGGGAAAACGGCGGCGTTATAAGTGTAGCGGTGGCGGTGCTGTAGAGCACGCCATTTCGCGGACATGCTTCTGAGCGAATTGGAGTGAGAATCACGGGGATGAGAATTATACTTCCGAGAGTGCCGGTGGCGGCTAGAACAGGTAGTTTAACATGGGAGGAACGGTAGGGCGAAGACAGAACAGAGAGAAAAGCTCTGCTAGGATTTTTGTTGGGCTTGAGTATGAATGGAGGATTTGAGGGCCCTTTTCTGCTTTGAGGCCCATGGAAGCTGAAGACCGCAGCCAGCTCTTCCAGACCGTTTAGCCACTCGCAGTTTCAAGCCCATTTAAAATTTTTTGAGGTTGCTATGCCACGACACGGGCTGAACACCTCCTTCCTCAACCCAATTCCCGGCCTGTTGTCACGAAGTATTTACTTGGTTTTTGTTCAGAATCGGCTGGTAGAAGTTATTATTCAAATGATTCATCTGTTGATAATAAAGTTTTTTACTACGAGAAACCGAAAAAACTAGTTTATTGATTTTGTCAAACTTTTTCTTTTCAAAATCATAACGTGGTGCAAAACCAAATTTTAGCTGGAATTAAATGATAGCAATGAACTAAATCAAATTGGAGAGCTACCTATTTTTTCGTCCACGGAACCTAGCAGTACAAAGTTTCCACCTTTTTATGCTTACAAGTAAGTTTACAAGGCAACGTTTTCTTCTGCTCATTTAACAAGGTTTTTTCCACAGAAACAAACATTGACAATTCCACCAGCAAATGGAACAATATGAAGATAAGAAAAAGATTGAGAAAGTAACTTAGACAATTCAGAGCTTCAAACAACAAGTAGAGCTACCCCATTCTGCCCAGAAGTTTGCCTGAGGGGGGGGACTCAAACGTGTTCCAAGAGTTCATAGCAGCCTTCTGCTGCGAAAATAACATGGACCGCCAGGATCAGAAAATCCCATCTTCCAACCTAGCCCACAAAGAGTTCAATCAAGAGGAGCTCATAGATTCTACGCAGTAAAGATGCTAAATCGAATTCATTGAAACCCATCCAAGGCTTGAGTAATTCGAGGACAATCCTCAATTTAAAATAAATGGAGGGTACAACCACACGGGCCATGTCCAATACCTTGACAAAATGAGACAATCATAGAGTTTCTTCAAGCAAGGTACCGATACATTTTCCTATCATTTTTATCCCTCTCCAAAAACTCTCTCTCAATGAGGGATTCAATTCGTTTTTTGATAATAACAGGGTTGGGTAAGAACCGCGCCTGCAGCTGCTTCGTGACTTCAGCAATAATGTTATTATGATCTAGCATCCGCCTTGACTTCATGATCCTCACAATCGCTGCCTCAATCTGAGGCTTCCTATCTTCCTCTACTCTCTGCCGGGTTTCTTGATTTTCAGGTTCAGACTCCCTCTGTGCAACAACAGTACCTATTTTTACCTTGTAGAGCTTGCTTGTGAACTTTTCGTTAAAGAAAAAGGCATCATCCTCCGCTATGTCCTTGCTCATAGGCTCCTTCCGCAGAACATTCTTCCCCTTGACACAGGCCAGAGACTGTAGACATCTCTTCAAGTCTGAGGCAGGTATCTCCGTGGCTTGTTCAATCTCTTTATAAGTCATGCGATCGGCATTATTGAAAAGCATCAGTACACACATCTGGTAGGTGGAAACATTCAGCTCATGCTTCTGGCCCTTCCCAAAGGTTGCTTTCAAATCAGCGGTGCCCATATTTGTTTGCCAAGACAGCCTACGCCCAGTATGAGTCCCAAGATAATAACTCCTGAACTTCTCACATACCCCTAGGATTTCTGCTGGAAGGTTGCATGTAGCACTTGGTTGAGTTGGCCACGAACCTGTAGTGAGCACTTGGACAGCTAAAGTAGGGCTATCCCCTACTAAATCGGGGCCATTGCTCGCATAGAAGCCCTGCATTGTATCCTGAGAGGTCTTCATATCAGTGAACATACCTTCCAGTTTAGATGTAAACTGATATCCACATTCTGTTTTAAGCTTAACAATCAAACTTCTTTCTGCATCATCAGAGACAGTTTTCCCTGCAAGAAGCCTCTTGGCCAAATGTTGCTTGTAATACTTCTCAAATACATCTTTCTCTTGGAGGTAACGGAAAAGCATCATGACCTTGTCCAGTACAACCTCCACATCCTCCTCACTAACTCCTCTGAGTCCTTTACGTAGCTTGTCATCCACAAACAAAGAGATAAATTCTGGAGACCGAGTGTTCAAATTAATGAAGTACTCAAAAGAGGAATTCAAAGCATTCTGGAATGTTTTGTCATTGCCAAATGCCAAACTGATGATTTTGTCATATTTATCTTTTAAATCCAGGAGCCGCTGCACAAAGTCTACAGGATCCCTCAACCTTTCTGGATCAGTAACTAGTTGCTTACCAGTATCCCGAATGTATGAAGTCATGACATCCCTAACTATTGAGAGTCCTGTGGGCACTCTGCGAAACAAGTTATACATCCTTCCCAAGTCCTCATATTTGTCATTCACAAGCATATTAACTATGCCCGAGTTCTCCATATGGACAAGTCTCTGCATGTGACTTTCAATCATCTCCTTCTCGACCACATTAGTTATCTTGTCTAAACTTCTTGTGTCCAAATAATGGGACACTCTCTCCATTTCTTCATTTAGACGTCTCTCAGCCTTTTTTAGATAATCCCCACAATCACAACACTCAATAAATTGTTGAGACTCAAGACGGTAAAAATCAGCTGAAACTTCAAGAAAATGGTGCTCAAAGTCTTCTTGGTAAACAGTAGAACCTAAATCCATTAGCATCTTTATAATATTCCTCATCAAACCCCTATTTATAACTTCTCCATTCCTTTCTCTATGCACAAGCTCAAGAAGTGTATCCCGAAGCCTAGTCTGGGTTTTGCTGGAGTGGATAACAACATCTCTCCACAAATTCAACCCAAGCTCATGAACTGGGGTTTTGTGTGTGCTTGGGATGAAAGTCCTATCCATGTACATCAATATATCTCGGATCATTTGCAATGCCTTGTTATGATCTGCCCATTTCCTGTTCAGCTCTTCCAAAAATAACTCCCCCTGTGCAGCTTCAATCGATTTAGATATTTCACTTAGATGCGAAGTCATAGTTGCCACAAGTCCAGAGTAGAGTTTTTCTCCAAATTTGTGCAGCACCATGTTGTAAGCATTCCTGTATGTATTCAGAATCTTAAACATTAGAAAACGCAAAGTGGTGGGAAAGAAAGATATCAACCGCTCATCTTAGAAGTGACAAAAAAAGAAAAAAAGGATAAAATATCGGGGAGGTAGTTAAGTGAAAAAAAAAAAAAAAAAAAAAAAGAGAGAGAGCGAATATCTCTACGGACACAGTATCATGTAGGAAAATAGGTGGAAAGGGGATGGAGAGAGAGAGAGTCCACCAGTATATCACAGGAAAACCACATATTGCGCTTGAATCAAAGCATTAAAACGTATATCTGTAAAACATATAGCTAAAATAAAAAGAAATTACAGCATGCGAGAGACCTCATAAGGGACACTGCATCAGAGGAAATAAAGCACGCTGAAATACAACTAGTACACACAGAGATACCACTGAAGTCTCCTGAAATTGAAACTATCTTCCACTAGTCTGGGAACAAATCAGATATAAAGTAACACCAAACTGACATGGGACATTGAATTGAAAATGGCATGCTTCCAACAGTTTCAAATTTACGCATGCAACAGCAAGCAACATTTTCTGCATCATTTTCAATCTTTTTTCTTTTGCTTCCAGATGCATAAACCAAATTTCGATTTGCTCTCTTACTACTTCGGACCGTATGAATCCTACATTATTAATGCACTTCTCATCCATGTCCAAGCTTTTCTTTTCTTTTCTTTTTTGCTTTATGAATCACTCCAAGCTTTTACCAAAACAAAACAAAGCCAGGGGCGAAAAGACCCATGCATTATCAAACATTATCCAGGTCAATTTTGAAAGATAGACATAGCATAATAATCGAAGCCCAAAAATTCATTAAATATGTTCTTGATCATCGCCAAAAAAAATTAAAAAAGTACAAACAAAAAAACTGTGCAATTATGTAAAACAAAGCGGCAAAACCTATAAAGCTCTTCGAAGCTGAGCCCGCTAGCATTATGATTGTAAATCTCGTGGATCGCATGCTCCAGAATCTTCCACGTCTTCTCTGGGTACTTGGGATCCACCACGACCCGGTGCTTGAACGCCTCTATCTGGAAGTTCTTCTTCTTCGGAGCGCTCATCTTCTCCGATTACAGCTCTCTCACAAACCCTACTACCACCACAGAGATTCCGATTCTCGGTATAAATCCGAACCGAACCCGAATTAGCCCCCCGAAGCGTCAATTCGAACCCATAAAACCCGATTAACACGGAAATTGGATCCTATGAGAAAACCCTATCTTTTGGCTCGAATCACGTTGAGAATAGGGTTTCTGAGGTTAGGAAATGGAATGTTAGGGTTAGGTTTGCGCGAGCACAACGAAATTTGAGACGAAAATTAAAATCATAGAGTTGAGTCTAAAGTTTTTAAAGGGTCGCATTTGGACAAAGACATAATAAAAAATAAATAAAAATAAATAAAATATAAAATATAAAATATAAAAAAATAAAAGGAGATAGATACTCCACTGTCTAGAGGTCTTCAACTTTTATCAAATTATCACTAGCTTCACCTATGTTTTAAAATTGAGAAATACTACATATTATAATTATATTGCACATTCATCTAAAATAAATGCTATGTGTTAATAAGTTTTTTTATATTTTGTCTATATTTTTTAACAAATTCAATAAATCAACTATTAGTTTTATAGAATCTACTATTGCCTTGTGTGGAGTCCAACATAAGTCTACAAATTTAATGTCCCCAAATGGTAGCTCAATTGACTGTGAACCACGCTTCATGAAGCAGAGGTCACTAGTTCGATTTTCCCCTCCCCCTTCCCTTCTGTGAACATGTCAAGAAAAAAAAAAATCTACAAATTTAATGGTTAATTTATAAAATAAGATGGACCAAATATAAAAAAATATATTAACCGCTGACATTTCTCTTCATTCAATAAGGCAATTTTGACACACTCGTTAAAATTGTTCTCTCAATATTACTTCTAAATTTTGTTTTATAGGGTCTACTATTGACTTGTGTAGAGTCCAACATAAGTTTATAAATTTAATGTCCCCAAATGGTAGTTAAATCGGCTGTGAACCACGCCTCATGAAGCGGAGGTCACTAATTCGATTTTCCTCTCCCGCTTTCCTTATGTGGACATGTAAAAAAAAAAAAAATCTGCAAATCTAATAGTTAATTTATAAAATAAGATAAACCAAATATGAAAAAATATATTAACTGTTGACATTTCTCTTCATTCAATAAGGCAATTTTGACACACTCGTTAAAATTGTTCTCTCAATATTACTTGTAAATTTTATCTATTTTTAATAAGTTGTTTATAACATTAGTACGACATTATGTGAAATCAAACAAAAATAACAATTATTCTATAAGGGTAACCATTTCATTCTAATGGTATATTTACATATCAAATGTGTCCTTCATTTTTATCTATTTTTTAATATGATGTTTATAAGATCCATAATTGAATCATCTTTTTTTTTTTAATCTTAAATCACCGTTATCCTTTTTTTTTTCCTTGTATTTGTCAAAGGAACCAAAAAAAAAAAAAAAAAATGAAGAAGACGAATCAGAAAAAATTAAAATTTGATGTTAAATATTTTTTTCAAATGAATTTACAAGAGATAAAAGTTGGTAGTTAGTAGTTGTTGATTTATGATTTTGCCTTTGTCGTCATCTAATATGTGAAAGTCTTCATAGTTGACAATTTGGCTACACCTTGGGTCCTTTTGGCCTTGTGCATCTCCCTCCGAAAGGGGTCCGCGTCTAATCAAAAGCGGCCCCAGTCCCACAGTGTGATAAACATAACAAATCTGAATGAGTGCAGGATTTTGACGAGTCCCTCCCTGGTTAATTAATTGGATTGGATCATGGCTTGCTAGGTCATTTTCAAATGAAGGTGAATTTTTTTTTTTTCTTTCTTTCATTTATGGTATATTTGGACGGATGAAAACAAAATAAGGATAAAAAATTAACGTCTTACCAATCAGATAAATATGACGTTTTACCACACAAAACCTTCACGTAAAACAAGCAATCACGACTATAAATAACCTAATTAGCTAATAAGACCCAAATAAAATTTAAAGACTAAATTATTTTATTTTTCCTTCATCAACATTTTCTGGTCCATTTTTCTTTATTTATTTTTTCAATTTAATTATTAAAATTGTAGAAGTTACCTGGTCGATTTGAAAAAAAATATATGAGAAATGAACCAAAAATGTTCATATATAATTACATCTCTTTCTAAATGCTTAAAAATTTGAAAATTGTTTGGTTTTGATTTAAAAAATTATCGTGACATGATAAAAGTAAATTTTTTTTTTTTGGTGGGGTTCATATTTGGAAAATGTATTGAATATTGAATTTTTATTAATAATTTTGAAAAAAAATTGTGTTTTTAGTTTTGAATTTCAAAAGGGCGAGAGTCGGACCAAAATCTAGATAGGGCTAAGCAGCGAAAATAAGCCCAAAACCCGATCCAACGATATGGGCGAATCTACAATCACAGCCTAATTATGTGGCAAATTCGTAATTTCAAGCATAAAGGAATTAGGGTTTTGGGTTTGAGTATTTAAGAGAACCATTCTCTCATTTTCGGTCTTCTCGACCCTCCCTTTTCATTCAGCACCCTCCGCGCCTGATCGGAAGCCGACGGAGCCATGGTCCACGTCAGTTTCTACCGCAACTGTATGCTCTCTCACTGAAGTATACGTTTGTATGCATATCTGTTTGTATGTTTTTTAGATCTGGTGTAGCTTAGGGTTTTCTTTGAGCTAAGTGGTTGTGCGATGCCGTTTTGATTGGTTTAGGAATTGTACGTGATGTTTTCCTTTTGGTAATTTGGTTGATAGTTTTCTTTGATTAGTACGGTTTGATTTCACTGAATCCTTGTTTCAAGTTCGCCATTGTAACTTAGTCTTTTCTGGCTGTGTGCTATGTTTGTTTGTCGAGAAAACGCGGGAAAAACAAAAGGACATTTGAAAGAAAAATCTCCTAAAATGTGCCTATTACGATAACCTGGATAGTTGGAAGGAGATTTTCAATTTTTTTTTTTTTCCCGAAGATAGCGAATAGAAAATATGATACCCAAAACTAGTTTGGTTTCAATTTCTTTCCTCATTTTGGTTATTCTAACTTTATTTAATGAAAGATTTTATTTCGTTATTACCTTATCAATGGATTTTTTATGAAATTTCTCTCGTCTAATTAACCCAATTGTACCCTTAATTATCTGTAACTTTTTTATGCTACGTCGAAGCTAAGCTTGTTTGAAACCTTAGATTATGCTCTTAATGAGTATTAACTGTTAATGTGCAATGTTGGGTGGTTTCAGATGGGAAGACATTCAAAAAGCCTCGTCGTCCATATGAGAAGGAGCGATTGGACCACGAGCTGAGGCTTGTGGGAGAGTATGGGCTCCGATGTAAGAGGGAGTTGTGGAGGGTTCAATATGCTTTGAGCCGCATCCGTAATGCTGCCAGGGAACTTCTCACTTTGGATGAGAAGAATCCTCGCAGGATTTTTGAGGGTGAGGCCCTTCTGCGAAGAATGAATAGGTATGGGCTTTTGGATGAGAGCCAAAACAAGCTTGATTACGTCCTTGCTCTGACTGTGGAGAACTTCCTTGAGCGCCGGCTGCAAACCCTTGTGTTCAAGTCGGGTATGGCCAAGTCGATTCATCATGCTCGTGTGCTTATTAGACAGAGGCATATCAGGTATAAACACTAGTTGTTCCTAACAAAATGGCTAAAGCATTTCTTCAATCTGTTTGTTTTATCCTTTTATGTATACATGCTCACTGTAAAAGTAGTTTCAATGTTAGTTGTATTGTGATAGAGAGTACATGATTGTGTAATTTGTAGTTGTAGTGTATTTATGGACTTCAAAACTGTATAAAATTGAGTTTTCTGTTGTATCAAGTTGTTCCTTAATGAGCTAGTAAGGATGAAAGTCGTCGTCTTTGTGCATGAAATGTGTGACCTTTTTCACTGCATTGACTATTGAAATGCTGAATGCTAGGCTGCTATGAATCTTTGAACACATCCTAAATTTTGAATCTACTTGGATGGACACATGTAAATTGCATGTATGACCGTTTTGAATTACATTAGGGTGTTGAAATGTGTTTTTGGTGGTATGAACATGAGGTCTCTTTTGACCAAAATTAGAGTATGTGCTTTTAATTTAAAAAGTTCTGGTTTGTTGAATTTTTTGTTACTATTATTCCACTTGTTTACTAGAACGTTCAGAGTGATGTCAAGACACGTTTGATAGACAGGAATAGGTTTAGGAATGGAATAACTATCCCTGTCGTTTGGTTTGTATATTATTCTTGGCAATAATCGTTGCATTGAGGAATAGCTATTCCCCCATGAATGGAATAGCCCAGAATTTTTTTTCCCCAAAAAACCATTCTTTTAAAAAATTAATTAATTTTCTGAAAAAAAAAAAGAAAAAAAAAAAAGAAAAATCTTCTCTTCATGGGCCACCCAAACTGGAAGCACCAACAGTGGTTGCAATCTCCCTGCACCATAGACATTTCTTTTTCCCAAAAAGAAGGGATTTCTCTGGAAAAATATATGCACGTGTACATTTTCCTTGATTGCTCAACTTGACACAATTTTTTTGCGATTTTTGGTTTAAAGTACCTTTTCAGGGAATTTTTGGTGTGCACAGAATTTATTGATTTTATTTGTACAGATACTCCTGGAAACAAGTCCTTTTGACTTGATGGATTTCTCAATTTGGCTTCTGGCCTCTTTTTGTATCAGCTTGAAAATTGGGGGACCTTGATGTTGATGCTCTTTAATACTTGCTGATAACTTGGATTTGTTTCCAGTTGATTGAAAAAAGAAATAGTATTGAATAAATACTTTATTTGTTGTTTTGAGTCTTTTTTTACTTCAGCACAATCTTCCTAATAAGTGCATACGCTTTCAAGCTCTCCTCTAGTAGTTGTGTGGTGGGACTAGGGTATGTCAACACCAGGCTTAATCAGTCAATTCATTTTATCATGACTAGTACATAGAGTTATGGAAAGTCAGAAGAGCTATCAAATGTTGATTTGCTTTTGTTACTGAAAAGAATTGACGTCCTTTACTTTCTAATATATTCTAGCAGCTTGCTTTAAAGATTTAATAATAGGATTTTTTTCAGATTATGAGGTGATTAACCTCTTTGTTGCATTAGTATGCAACTATTCCTGCATAAGCATAATCAAGCCATGTTATAGTCACTAGTTCTTTGTAACACTGTTCATGTTTGGCCTGTGCTATTGTTTTGTGCCTTGGGTGCATGTTTAGTGTCTTAAGCTTCTTTGTCTGAAGCTATTATGATTTTCATAGGGTGGAGCTCAAGTGATTATCTTGCTTATCATATTAATGTTTGGGCACGAGCACTTTATATTTGTTTTGACAAGTAATCACGCAGGAGCACTTTATATTGTGTAGCAACTTTTTTCCAAAATGCTGAAAACATCTCACATTTTATACGCTTCTTTCCTTGTCAGGGTTGGGAGGCAGGTGGTTAACATAGCATCTTTCATGGTGAGAGTTGATTCTCAGAAGCATATTGACTTCTCTCTCACTAGTCCCTTCGGAGGTGGACGCCCTGGTAGAGTGAAGCGAAAGAACCAGAAGGCAGCTGCCAAGAAGGCTGGCGGTGGGGATGGAGATGAGGAAGATGAAGAATGAAAGCTTAGGCTAGCTTCATCCCTAGGAACTATTTGAGTTTTTTCTTGTTGTCCCTGTGTCAATCTTTTGTTTCATGTTTTATTACCCGACTCTTTTTTCTCCAAATCTTTATTGTAGTGGATTTTGGTACGTTTTTCATTTTGATTTATTTGGAATAGAACTGAAATGCACTCTTCTGGATCTCAAGGATTTTGTTTGAATGAAATTATTTTGCAAGTGATGCTGCATTCGTATATTTTATTCGGCTTTGTAGATACGTATATGTTGAGACTCCACATCCAGAGGCTTGATGTCAAGCTTTAATGTTTATTCTTGGGTTCATCATGCTTCGGTTTGGCCCTGATTAACATTTCCTAACGATGCCATTTTTTCTCAATGTCACCAATCACCTCGGTTGTACTTTATTTTCTCAGGCCACTAGTTTTGCTGTTTCTTTAAAATTACTTCCTGCTGTTCGAACAGTCGCATAGAGGGGCTGTGCGGTTCACAAATCTCTTATATTTCTAAAAGCTGTTTAAATTGCGTTGTAACTTGAGAACCCCGAGATCCGATCCATTATTTCCTGCTCCTGTTGGACTGCGCCAATTGAAACACGCATCATTGGCACCTTGCTAACTCGCTCTCGTGCACGCTTTGAAGACATATGTCACGAGTTTCATGTGAAAAACTGAATCAATTTTGGCAAGGCTTCCTCTACCGGACTCCACCTGTCCACCTGGGTCCCCTCGGAAACCAACTGAACCTTAACCACAATTATATTATAAACATTTCCGTGGCAACTTCCCACTTCATTAATAATTAAGGTTAGGCCACCCATGCAAATTGCAAAGGCATCCAAAAAGCTATTTTGACCCGCCTCAATCATATTAATACACATATGCATGCCACGCGTCACAAGCATGTACGTAGCGCTCCCAAAATCACGTAGAGAGTCACCGTTGCTTGTGAACCTCTGTTCCACGTGGAGACCACTCAATCTCCAGTGAAATAGTAAAATACATCGAAATGCAATTATGCCACAATCATCCTTGTCAACCACAGCTGATCGTGACCCAAACCCAATCTCCTTCTTACACTTAATAACAGAAAATCCCAAGAGGGACTAGTGCGTTCATGATTAATCCCCTGCGATTATCTCGTAAGCAAATATTCTTACGCGATTATAAATAAATAAATAAAAATCTATTTGAAAACCCCACAATCCCCCAAGTGCGTGAGACACTGAGATAGGTCGTAGTGACGTGGCATTCAGCCAGTGATCGCAAAGACCTGCTCCTAACAAAACGGCAACGATCTTGGATTCTTGATGAGCCCCATGGACTCGTCCCCACTAATTCCAGTTCCAATTGAAACTCCATATGTCCTCTCCATAGACACGTGTCGCCAATAGAGCCTCTCTCACGCACGAAACGCCCCGTATCGCTCCTTTTATCATTATAAGTATACCTGAATTCCACACCACAACACGAGAGAGAAAAAAGGGTTTTCTTGCTCCCCTCACCCATAAGACGTAGCGTAATATTGGAGATATTGGAGATATTGGAGACGAAACTAAATATGACGGTGAAGCCCGCGAACGAGTCGCAAGAACAAGGCTCTTACTCCGTTTCTGAGCTTCAGAAACCCAAGAAGGAGCTCTCGTCGCCGGGGCTGGGCGTGGAGTCCGGTGATCTTGCCGGAAAGGTCTCGAAGGATGAATGGAAGTTGGAGGAGACGGAGGAGTCGCCGAAGTCGGTGGGTAAATGGGGAAAGTACGTGCACAGCCAGATCCTGAGGATCAGGGAGGAGGACTCACACCTCGGCGAGGATTTCAGTCTCGGCGTCAAAGAGAACGGCCATCTTTCTGTTCTTCATCATCATCATCATCATCATCATCATCATCATCACGATCACGTGGATGCGCCGATGGACGTTGTGATATTCTCGAAGCCGATCTTGCCGAACTCGCCTCTCAGCCGGAGCCGGAAGACCACCACCGTCGATGCGTTACATTGAATCAAACCGAACGTGGTGCTATCAAGGTAATTAGGTTCTTGTTTGTTGAGTTGAATCAATCCAGTTTCTCAATCTTGATATCTAAGTTTTTGAATTTCTGTATTTTTTGTTCTTCCTAAAGCTTTCTTTTCCTTTCTATCATTTCCGCTGGTGTTCTCCATTTGGACACTCAGAAAAACGGAGGGAAAAGAACAGAAATATAAAAACTTCCTAAAATCACCTCAAGTAAAAAAATAATAAAAAATTCAAATTTTGGTTTCCTTCTCCGATCTTTCCTCGCCGATGGAGCACGAGATTTAAATAATTCCATTCTCCTATCTTTCAAAATTTCTACATAACAGAATCTCTGGTAAGTTACCGCGGCCGGTAAATCGGTAATTTTCTTTTGTTTTTTTTTTTTAAATAATAATAATCAGTCAATCAGCCGTTTGGGTCAAGGCAAAAACCATATCATGAAGATCCGGCCCAATACCATTTACTGCTTGGCTTATTTATTTATGTTAACTGACTAACTGTAACGCACATGAATTAAATAACTAAATTTATGATTTTTCTTTCATTTTAAGAACTGACTAAAAAAGTAACAGCTTTTAGTTAGAATGAATCTGAATTAACAAAATAGATTTTTAGATTTATTTTGTTGAGGGTATTGAAATTTGTACTGATTTGGATTGTTTTGTTTTGGCAGGAGTAGATGAAAGATTTCGTTAAGCTGGTAGGAAGAGCGTGAAGTTGATCAAATCCAAGTCACTTTTCAGTTTTAATCTTTCTTATAGAGAGCGAGAGAGAGAGAGAGAGTCTTCTGTGTACAGTGAAGAAGAAGAAGCAAGGAGAAGCTTAGTGTAAACAAAATGATGGGCCTCGTCGATCCTTTGCAGTAGTCTCCGTAGGCTTTAGACCAGATGTAATGTAATGTAATGAAATGATGTGGTTGGTTAGGCTAAAAGGAAGATGGTCTGCGTCTACCTATTTTCATTCCTATCCACATACTGTTAACGGGGCAGTACCTGATGTCAAAGACCTGGAAACACGGGCTCCATGACTTCATGGCATATTTGTCATTTCCTCCAAATTGGATCCTCCTATAACTGTCATTTTAAAAAAAAAAAAAAAAAACAAAAACAAAAACAAAGAAATTCGGAAAATGAATAGAAAGTAAAACTGAGTTGTTAAAAAGCTACCAAAGGAAATATCGCTATATTATATTTGTTGGGGTTTTTGTGATTGTATTTTATTTTGTAGTCAAATGGTTGGAATTGTAAAAAAATTAGAGATATGATAGGGGCTCAACTGAATTTTGTCTAAGACCCGTCTTTTATTGGCATGGCACAAACCCACATAATTTTATTAACTTTCACGATCAGGATATATTATTATGATTGATATGTTATAATTTTATTAACTGAATTTCTAATTTCCTTAACGACTATGAACTGAAGTTTATAAGTCACAAGGAATTGTGATTTAGATCTTCTATGCATTAATCTCATTAAGACACCTAAATCACATATAATGTAATTGACTATATATTTCAGATAAATAAACAGTGTTTGATGTTCTTGTAATTCTCATAAAATAAATAACTTTATTAATAACCAGAATGTCATACAAAATTGAGTTTTATCATTTATGGCACTACCCATAACAGATGATGTCCACAACCCAATTTTGTACAAATAAAAATCAGTTAAAAAGTATCTTTACATCTACACATTTTTATAACCCAAAAAATACATAAACAAAGTGATCAGCAATAAAATCAGGAGTTGCTTTGCAAAGATCCTATGCGCCAACTTGTACGGCCATCTTACTCACCCTGAAACCATCGATACGAATTCAACAATGATTATAACTATAGTTAAATTTGAAGGTATGAAGCGGAGGAGGTATTGGCTTCTATGTTGATTTATTCTTAACAAAACTTATTTGGTTAAGAATAGTAGCTTTTGAAGATAATGTAGGGCTATGACCACTAGGCTCTAGAAGAGTTTTTTTTATGGAAATTTAATATATGACACTTTGCAAAAGTTAACTATACTTAAAAACCAATGTAAAAAGACCAAGTGAATAGGTGTCATCAAATATTCACAACATATTAGATCATAGTCTCCATTTAAGTGTAATTTTGAAAGAAATTATTAACTTGAAAGAAGTTATAAGCAATAATATTGGAGTGTATAGAGTATAAATAATCACATTATTCATTTATGCAAGAGGAAAATTATAAGTGGAACTAACAATTATTCAAAACAACCTACCTCCATAAACTATTTGTTGGTGTGCCCGTTCAAAACATGCTTTCTTTCTCCGTTCAAACAAGCATTTTTTTTAATATTGTTAATCTAGAGCTTTTTACCATTTTAATTTAGAGCCCTCAGGCTTTAGTTTGTTTTTATATTCTTTATGAATGAAAGCACTACTATTTATTAAAAAAGAAAGCATTTATTCACAACATATTTGATCATATTCTCCATTTATAATTATATTGGGACTTTGGGAGGCATGAAGCTGGAACAAAATGAACTGGGAGAAAAAGGGATAGATTTATTGCTATGCACTTTGATCAATACGAGGACAATCGACTTCAATATCACTGACATATAAGTGTTTTGATACATTTTTAGCCATCATATTTCAACCCACACTCTAAAAATTCTCTTATTTGGACATGAAATATAGACACTATATAGTATTATACTCGGAAGAGTTGATATCCCATGATATACAAATATTATAGTTTGTATGTTAATATTATTCTAAAAAAATAATTAAAAAAATAGTAGTTTACTTAATTGTAGCTTTTGGAGATAAGAAAATATTTCAGTGAAATAACTTTTCGTTCAAGTAATGTTTTTGGCTACAACCATAAAGCTTTTCAAGAGTTATTTTATGTAATTAGAAAATAGACACTTTGCAAGTATATATTATATTTATTAATTTCTCAACATTTGTGCTTGCTTCAATATGCCAATATATGGGGCTGTTTGTCTCCCTCTCCACTCTTTCTAGCGAACCACCCCTTCCTACTCTCCCAAAAAGCCTCCCGCTTTGCCTCTCTGCCGAACCGGCCACCGGATACAAAAGCAGAGCTTGAGACACACTGCAAACGGTGTCGTACAGGAGGGCACTGCCGCGATTGCGCACAGACTAACGATTTCATTTCCTTTGGTTTTTTTCCTGTTTGCCTCAGGAAGAAGATTGAATGGGTTTGCTTTCGTGGATGAAAATTGAAAGGGTTTAATTAAAAAGTAAAGAAAAACAGTTTTTTGATTAGCTATCTAAGATAGAAATTTGGAGGAAGAATGACCATCTCACATAAAAGCCAAAGAAAACATAGAGAAAATGATGAACTAGTTGTTGAACAGAGCTGACAAACATCCAGCCATTAACAAAAGAAACATAGAAACACGAATCCCCTATTTCAAACCAATGAGTCCATTGGCAGAACCACCACCACCGGCCTAGTGCCTAATACTCATCGCCTTCATCATCCTCCCCTTCAGCGGACTCCGCCCCAACTTCTTCGTAGTCCTTCTCCAGGGCAGCCAAATCCTCCCTAGCTTCGGAGAACTCACCTTCCTCCATACCCTCACCAACATACCAATGCACAAAAGCCCTCTTCGCGTACATCAAATCAAACTTATGATCAATTCTAGAAAACACCTCCGCCACACTCGTCGAGTTGGAGATCATGCACACAGCCCGCTGAACCTTGGCCAAGTCACCCCCTGGAACCACAGTCGGAGCCTGGTAGTTGATCCCGCACTTGAACCCAGTGGGGCACCAGTCCACAAACTGAATGGTCCTCTTCGTCTTGATGGTAGCCACCGCCGCGTTCACGTCCTTGGGCACCACGTCCCCCCTGTACATCAGACAGCATGCCATGTACTTCCCGTGTCGTGGGTCGCATTTTGCCATCATGGACGACGGCTCGAAAGCGCTGTTTGTGATCTCAGCAACCGAGAGTTGCTCGTGGTAGGCCTTCTCGGCGGAGATAACCGGGGCATACGACGAGAGCATGAAGTGAATTCTCGGGTACGGGACCAAATTGGTCTGAAACTCTGTCACGTCCACGTTCAGAGCACCATCGAAACGCAGAGATGCAGTCAGTGATGAAATCACCTGCTCACAAACACAAAATCCCCTATTAGCAATGTGACCATACAGATCTGAAAAATGAGATGAACAATGCTTGATTGATTGATTATATTCTGTACCTGGGAGACGAGCCTGTTGAGATTGGTGTAAGTGGGTCTCTCAATGTCAAGCGATTTGCGGCAGATGTCGTAGATCGCTTCGTTGTCGAGTAGCACCGACACGTCGGTGTGCTCCAGAAGGGAGTGGGTGGACAACACACTGTTATAAGGCTCGACGACGGAGGTGGAGACCTGGGGGGAGGGGTAGACGGTAAATCCGAGCTTGGATTTCTTTCCGTAGTCCACAGAAAGCCTCTCCAGAAGCAGAGATCCAAGCCCAGATCCTGTCCCTCCACCCACCGCATGGAATACCAGAAACCCCTGAAGCCCAGTGCAGTTATCAGCAAGCTTCCTGATCCTGTCAAGGCACAGATCCACTATCTCTTTCCCAACTGCAAAAACAGAAACCCCAAATTGTTAATCTACAAAGAAAATACAAAATAATACAATTGTTTCTGATACGGATTAAGATTAGATCTGTTTCAAGTACAGATAACAGAGCCTTGGCTAGAGATTTAAGTTTTGGGTTTGGGTTTTGTGCTTACTTGTATAGTGGCCTCTTGCAAAGTTGTTTGCTGCGTCTTCTTTGCCGCTGATGAGTTGTTCGGGGTGGAAAAGTTGGCGGTAGGTCCCGGTCCTGACCTCGTCGATGACGGTCGGTTCCAGATCCAAGAACACGGCGCGTGGGACGTGCTTTCCGGCCCCGGTCTCACTGAAAAACGTGTTGAAGGCGTCGTCTCCGCCACCGACAGTTTTGTCGCTTGGCATTTGTCCATCAGGCTACAAAAAAAAAACACCCTGAAATTAGTACTCCCACAGCCCAAATAGGAAAACAGATGGTCTTTTAGGCGGATCTGGTAGATCTGTTGAGAAGAGAAAAGGCTATACCTGAATTCCATGTTCAAGGCAGTAGAGCTCCCAACAGGCGTTTCCCACTTGGATACCAGCCTGTCCGATGTGGATTGAGATGCACTCTCTCATTTTCGGTTGCTTGTGTGGGGAAGAGAGAAAAGAGAGAAAAAGAGAAGGTAGGCAAAGACGTATACAAAGACGCCTGGGCCTGGTGTGGAAGAAATGGTAATAAGAAAGTGAAAGTAGAATGGAGTATAAATAAAGAGATATTCGATGGCAAGAGCCGTTTGAAATATAGATAAGAATTAGTGGAGAGAGGCTTTTCGAAAAAAGCGCTTTGGTGGGATCCAGCTGGTTCTGACCGTTTAGGCGCTTCAAACATTCAAAATTTGAAATTTGAACCTCCAATGTGCAAGAGAGGCAAGTCTAAATGCTAGTAAAACCTATTCAATGCGATTGTCTTTCAAAGAATCCTCGACCGCAGAGGAGGGGAAATATATTAAGATTCAGATTTTGTTTTATTAACTTGTATCTATGGTATGATATTATAATCATTTTTTTGTTTTTTTTTTTTTCTAAGCAAATAATGAAAAAGATATTTAAAGATTCTCGGCAAATAAGCCCAACAATAAAATTATATTGCGAAAAATAGAAACAAACAGTACGAAATTGGTCATAAAATGATTCGATCCAATAAAAAGCTGTTTTAACACTAAAAATAAAAAAAAACAAAACTGAGCTTTAACAATACCCAAGTTCGTGCGAAGTAACAAAAACATCCTCATTTCATAAAATAAATGTAATTGAAATAAGGTATTTTAACAACCTACATATAAGGGATTCTAAAGGGAAGCGAAATTTGAACTAGTGACTTTCGTTTTAGGAGGCGTGATTCACAACCGATTGAGCTATCTCTTGGGGACGAGATTTTTATTTAAATATTTTTGTTTAATATTTTGGTTTTTCATTGTGAGCTATGAAACAAAAATGAGTACATTTTTAATATTGATTTAATTTTATCTCTTTAGTATAGTGTTTTCAAATTTCAATAGATACTCGAAGCTAAAAAGGTATCCGGAACGATTTCAGTCATTTAGTTTATTGATATTCTTTGTATAATAGATGCTATTACACGTACAAACAAACTTGATTCGATTGACTTATTTGATCTTAAACTTGAAAAATAATCTTCTATAATTGGTGTGCAATGGTTATTTTTCGGTATCATTCGTCATTAGTAGCTTAATTATTTTTACATAAATAAATAAATAAAATAATTTGATTTTTTTTTTTTTTATTTCAAACAATCATTTGCAAAGCATTGGGAGAGAAATAACAAGAAATTTCGAATCATCAATTTGGAAGAGATGATGGAAATAGATAGGAGTTTGAATTGGTCATCGTTCTAGTAACTCTTCTAGGCATAAGTGTATTCATATTATAAATCTAATTAGAAGAGCTCTTTTTTATTTTTCTTTTTTTGCCGAAAGCTTGTGAGGAGACTGGTATTCATGAGTTTGTGCCAGACTGCATGTCATGTGCAAGGTGCCTTTAAAATGCTCAACGAATGAAATTGAGCATGCTTTTAGAATGAAGATTCGATATTAATATATGCTTCATTAATGATATTAATCAGGGCCAAGGCTATAGAATATGAGTTTTTAAACAAATTTTTAATGAAAGAAATTAATTATAACGTTTTACGGAAGAAAAAGAAAAAAAAAAACTATTTTGATGAAATATTGGAGGAAACCAATTATTTATCTGTTTGTTATGTTGTGAGCTGACCTGCTTCTCATCCATTTTTATTATCCTCCTACTACTTTTTCCTTTCATGGTTTTTTTAAAGATGAGTCTTCAAGTCTGTATTATCTCTGCAACGAAGAAAGTCTTGAATATTGGTGTCTCAGGTCTTCAATGGAGACAACTACATGGACAAGAACAAACAACATGGAGTTGTCTTGGCTTCTCAATTCCACTTTTGAATTGGTGCTCCTAATTCCCTTCTTCCCTCACAGTTCTTTGGAACATGATCATCTTCAATTAGTTATATTTAAGGGATACTCTTGTTCTTTCTTTTTTTGAAAGGACAAAAATAATGAAGAAAGGGGACTTGGAAGCTTTAAGAAGAAGAAGAGAAGTTTTTGAAGTCAGAAAAAAAAATATGTGCACAAAACAGAATGAAAGAAAGAAAAACCTGTGGGCAACTATGGTTAAGAAACAGTTAGCATGATGTACATCAAAGCATGATATACATCAATTTGGCATATGAGATTGGTGATAGATATTTGTTTAGTAATGTAGCATATTACTAAAGAGTTTATAAATATTTGTTTTGTTAATATAAATTAATTCATTAAATACTAGGCAGACCACATCATCACTACCACTACTAGGCAATGAGACAATACCAGCACCATCATCTCTCCAAGACCATCATCTCCCAAAAATATGAGGGGTGATGGACTCACTGGTGGGAGAAACATGGACTATAAATATAAAATTACTCATTAAAGCATTTTCATAGTTTTACTTGAAAGTGAGAACATTACAAAGGGTCAAGGAAAAGACAACTTCTTAAGTTAACGAAAGGGACAAATTCACTTAAAAAAAAAAAAAAAAAACTTTGATTCAAGGGCAAAATGCGGAAATTTGTAATTTGACGAGGGATTGAAAATTTTACTGAAAAATACAATTCAGTGAAAGATATTTTTATAATGAGAAATTATCTCAACATTTTGAGTTTCTAATTTTGATAATTACATATTGAGTTTTGATTATTTGCATCATAATTTTTTCGATCCTTGAATGACATGGATGCAATAAAATGTTTTATTTTTTTTAATAGACAAAAGATAAAATAGAGATGGGCAATAAAGATGAAATTATACACAAAGTGGGAATGAACCGAATAATGTTACATGTCAGTCACGTATTTTGTTCAAATTAATCTGATTTTTAAAATTATCATTAAATTATACCGATAAAAATTAACCTATAATGACATGAAACACCTCTAAATATAAGTCATGCATATAAATTTATTGGATGTACGTGGAAAAGGGAACATATGCAACTTGAGAAAAAAATTGGCCGGAATGACTATTTGTCAAATAACTAAAATTCATATATATATATAAAAGTGTCAAATTTAAAAATTTATTTTGTAATATTCTTTTTTTTTTTTAATAATTTTCTTACGGTATACTTCAGATTTTACATAAATTCTATTAAGAAATTGATAAAAAAAAAAATGAAACCATAAAATGTATTACAATTACAATTATAAAAAACTTAATTTGATACAAGTTCAAAAATATATATATTAGTTTCCATATGAAATATCAATTGGCTAGAGACTACGCTTTATGAAGCGAAAGTCATTAGTTCGAATCCCCGACATGTTAAAAAATATATATATAAATTAAACACTGTACAGAGAAGGAAAACACCGAAACAATCTGAAACCGTCCGTTCCATTTGAGATCGGACGGTTCTAGTAATCCAAGGGCAGAACCCTCATGAATTCTTAACCCTAACACCAACACTATATAAACCGCGCTACACCACGCTCTTTGCCAGTACGAAACCCTTCTTCTTCCTTTACTCTTTGGCGCTCAGATCGCTTTTCATTGTTTGTTGTTATTTCGTCAATCTCTGTTTCTCAATATATAGAAATATCCCTCTGTTTTCTGTTTATTGCCTTTTTCATAAGTCGAGCGTTTGTATATATGCGTGATTGTGATACGGCGGGGATTTTGTTGTTGTCTGTGATGATAAATCCAAAGGCTTGTTTCTCATGAACATTCGCAGTGGCCGCCTGAGAGCTTTCGCCTTTCGCCGGGCTTGAGAGCTCGTGCTGCTTTTTATCCTTCCTTGGATGTCTGAGACTCACACCCCATATTTTGATCACTGCAAGTTGTGATTGAATCCCATGGATGCCTTGGAAAGATTTTTTTTTTTGCTTGAATCGCATCTAATTATTTCTCTGATTAATTCTGTATTGTTGTTGAAATTTTTGTTATTATCTGAAATGTTGAAGATTGTTTTTGTTTCTGCAAAATGTTGATGATGATAAATCCTAAGGCTTGTTTCTCAAAACATTCGCAGTGGCCGCCTAAGAGCTTTCGCCTTTGCCGGGCTTGAGAGCTAGTGCTGCTTAATCCTTCCTTGGATGTCTGAAACTCGTTTCCCACTTTACCTACAACAATTATTGGCATAAAATGAAATTGAGCATATATTTCATATTTCATTGTTTATGTTGCTTTCTGAAAATTTTATTCTGAAACTTCAAAACCTCGTTCTGGCTTTTGACATTGTTATTGATATTCAAGAGGTCCAATGATGATAATCCGAAGGCTTGTTTCTCAAAACATTCGCAGTGGCCGCCTAAGAGCTTTCGCCTTCGCCAGGCTTGAGAGCTAATGCTGCTTTTATCCTTCCTTGGATGTCTGAGACCACCATCTCACTATAAAGACAATAATAACAGGCCATATAAAAACAGGGCGATTTCTGGGTTTAGATCTTATTTTATAACTTGGCCCAAAAAAAAATTTAAAATTGTGCTCGATTTTAGTGGCTTCCCAAACAATGGACTTTTACACGCCCTAGAATCAACCAAGCAACCCCATCCCAAACAATGGATTTTAGGCCTTAAAGCGAAGCAAAACCTTCTCCCTCTAGACTGGTTCACACGAGGGTCTTCTTCAATAACCTGTGTCGGATGACATCTTTAAACTCTTTGACTGTCGTCTGTCGAACGCTACCTTCAACAGCCAAAGCAAATTTCATAAGTCTTCTCTTACTCTAACCTCTTTCATTGTGGAATTCTTCTAGAAAACCGTCACTGTTGGCTGTAAATGTTTTTGGCGTAGCATGTAAATGTTTAATAAATCCACCACAGTATGAGGCCAACCCATCACTCTGCATTCACAAATTCAACTCAAAAGCCATATAGCGCTAAAATCAATATTCCGAAGTGCAGAAGAATTAGTTTCAATGTTTTTTTTCCTAGTTGATTTTAAATATAAAAAAAATCGTACTTAGATTGGCAGTGAATGGAGGTAAATTGAGGTAAAATGACAGTCGTTGAAGAGAATGTGAGGCCGAGGTGCCGGAGACAGATTTGGCCGTTGTTAAAGCAAAATGAAGTTGACAGGAACTAGAGATAGATCAGCATTAGAACTATCTAAATTTTGGGAGAGCAATTAATTTTACTTAGTTAATCCAATGCAAATGTTGTTAGTACTCTTGCACGGTTACATATAAATATGCTTTCTTCTCCTCATTGGCTCATTCTATCCGTTTGAAGTCATTTTCCATTAAATCTTGGTCTATAAAAGTAGATGAAAATGCAGCCAAAATTAAAGCTGCACTGCTGCTGCTTGGAAATAAATATACATGTATCCGAAGGGCAAAGTAGTTTCTGTCGGCTGTAGCTATGTCACTCTACAAGTCAATGCAACTTCATAAGCTCTGTCAGAGGTTTGAAGGGTGATTTGGCAATGCCTGATTGGTTCATTGTGGCCGTGGAAGGTGAAGGATGGAAGTTCCACTCCCCACCGGCGGCCCCATAGATTATTTTAAAGTTGTGAGAAAAGAAAAATAAAGGAATGAAATCGGGGTCAATCTCCCTTTACCTCTTTATAGTTTGTAAGAAATTTTACCTAAGCAATGTGTATAATATATGACACGAACAGTGGTTTCGCCGACAGATGCCTGTGGGCAGGGATGACACGGGCCCAATAAATACGTCGAAGCCCACAAAATACCCGAACGGTTGAGTCCCATCCATCTATAACAAATAGTCATCATTAAGAAACAATTTTCATAGTCATTTCTCTTATAATAAAAAAAATTTTGGAATCTAGGATTTGCTGATAACTTAGGGTGGGTATCGGTTCAGTAAAGTTATTTTCGGTCGGTTAACCGAAATTATCGGTTAATTCACCGATTTTAATTCGATGACAAATTATTTGAAAATTTTGGATTAATTTCGGTCGGTTAATCGGTTTAACGTGGGCTTTTTTAATTAGGCCAATGCTATTTTTAAATGGGCAAAAAATGAGTTATTTTGGGGGCCCAAATTGTTTTTTTTTTTTTTTTTTAAAGCTAAAATAACTTATTGAACATAAGATGCAAAAAACTGATCAAATACTTTCAACAAAACATCACTCTGCAAAATTCATCCGTCAAAGCTTTAATCCGTATCAAATTTGGTGGTTCAGTTCGGTTAACCGATAACAAAAATTTTATACCGAACCGAACCGACGTCGGTACAAAAAATTCATACCAATTTTCAACTCGCATAAGTTAGTTGATGATTAATTTTGGTTCATTCATAATCGATATGTTGTCGGTAATCATAACCCCTACTGATGACAATTTTGAAGTGATTTGGCCAAGTAAGAGACTTATTTTTGAACCAAATAAGATAGCCCAATACGAAGAAAGGTTCCCCAATAAACAATCCACTAAGAGATTGTTGCCGTACGGCCACAAGGCCGCTAGATGAACGCAATCCCATAGAGGCTACAAATGATTTTGCTGCACTGCTAAAAGGCCGCTAAACAGGAAATCAATAAAATTATTCAAAAAAAAAAAGAAGTAAAATGACAATTTTATTCCTATGTTTTAAGGAACAGTCTCCTCTTCGATTCAAATGGATCCAGTTGTAATAAACAGGTTGGGTATGGCTACCAACCATGTCAGGCCAGGCTTACTCTTGTACTTTTTAAAACAAACACTATACTCCCATCATGTTTCTTAAGCCCCCACATAGCCAAACAAAATTCCTGTATTTTAGGCCCCTATCATGCTGGAAAAGATGCAGAAAATCTGGTAAGGCCAGCGCTGAATGGTTAAATCAACCCAGATCTATTATGAAGTGTTAATGGGCCTAAAACTTAGGGCAGTACAAAAGCGGCTGACCAACATTCATGTTATAATTATTTCCATGAGGAGTGACAAAGATGGTGATGTGCCTTAAAGCAAACATACTACTTTGTTTCGTCGGACTCGGAGACTTTGGAAAAAGTAGGATTTCCACACTTGATTTATGGAACGTTTCATTAAAAAGTTGTCCTAAAAAAGTAGGAAACTTGGTGGGTTCTTTTTTTTTTTTTACCCCTACCAAACATCCCTTAAGAAAAAGGGTATTATGTTTGAACAAGCCCAAAAGGATGGAGTCACTCATGAAAGTTGCATTTAGGTGCCCACATGTCTAAAGCTATCTCATTTTCTTCTTTCTTCACTATAGCTCGTTATGCTCCAAATAATTAATTAGGGAGGATATTATAAAAAAAGTTCATAAAGTTGGAATAAAAATAAGGCATATGGGGCGGCTGCATGATTATGATTTTGACATGTTTGAGGGCCCTCAAACAGGTGTTCGGCCTGTGGGTTGGGGATCTTGGTTCCGTAGGACATGGCCCAGTACCATACCCCCCTCTATTTAGGCCCTGTTGTTATCTTTAAAAAAGTTTCATTAGTATTTGATCTGTTCCACATTGCATTTCAACATACAAGCAATCATGCAAATTGCACTTGTTTTCTTTACTCTTTTGCAGTTTGCCCCCTTACATTATGTGCACTCATTTACCCATCCATTTACTTTTTTTCTTGCCAGGAAAAATATCCTACTTAGGGTCCGTTTGAAATTGCAATTTAAGTAAATATGATTTTAAAAATTACGTTTTTCTAAAATTGCGTTTTTGAAATCACAAAGGCATTTAGTAAAATATATTAAAAAATACTTTTTTTATTAAATATTTGTTATGAGAAATCGTAATTTTGATTTAAATTCGCGCATTTTCAAATAAGCACTCCCTAGTTTACTTGTAGAAATCACATTTTTTTTTTTAAAAAAATTAAATACTTTTAAAATCGCAATGCCCAACGCCTTATGTTTTGTGATATCTTTTAAAACTGCAGATAATTCTTGCATAATCGTAATCTCAAACGTACCCTTAAAAGAGCCATCCGATAACTTCAATAATAATAGTTTTCTTTTAAGTTGAGTTGTAACAAGTTTTTTCAAGTTAATCTATTAAATTGACATATATTTTTCCAATAATCCTATTAAAAATGTACGTGAATCACATACTCTAATGATAAATGTCAATAAATCACATTTTAGAAAGTCTCAAGAAAAAGAGATGCACTCATTAAAAATGCATTTCTAAGTTGACAGGAGTGATGAATTTACATAGGCTATTTACACATTCCGACCATACCAAATCATTTCATGTTAAGTGCTGAGCTGTTGAATCAAAAATTTCGGCTTAGGGATCTCCATAATCAAGCTGGATGAGGAAAATGATAGTGTATTAGGTGGAATGCTTGGCGTAATCAAGATTCATTTCTTTTAATATATTAATCTCAAATAAAGTTAAAAGACTTAAATTATATATGAGTACCCAGAAGACTAGGGCTTGGGTCCATCAGTTATAGACCATTGACTTCCGACTCTTGTGCATCACTTTCTTCCTCTTGCACCCACTCTACTCCCAGCTTCACCCCTAATATATATATATATATTTGTTGCCTTTCTTCTTTCTTCTTTCTTTACTCATTCTTTCTTCTTTCCTTTACTCATTCTTCATTGCATGCGAGTAATGATTAACAACAACCATTTCTAGCTATAACGGTATGAAATCCTATTGTAAACTGGCAAAAGAAATTACTCAAATCCAATCTATTACACTGCCATATATTTTTAAAGCAGATGACTCAATTTTCTCAAACCCAAATAGCAAATGCTAATTCAATAAAATTATTTGGAAAAATATTTCAGAAAAATTAAATACGCCAAATTAACTTGCGTAAAACGGGTGTCATAAGTGGCATTACTCTATCTTAAAACCCTAAACCATTAGATTGACAACTTATATATTTTCCTTCAGATAGGGTCGGTTTAGATTTCCGGAATCAAAACACGTGATTTTAGAAATAACGATTTCAAAATGTATAATTTGAAAACACTTTTTTTTTTTTTTTTTAACAAATGTAGGTAGTTAAGTGTTTAATTAAATTTCGGTTTGACCTTTAAAATTGTGTTATTTAAAAAAGTACTCAAGTGTCTGCAATTTAAAATCTACTTACAAACGATACATTTTTCGCAATTTTGCTTTAAATAGCGTTTTTAGCCAACAAAATTATAAAGCGGAACAAACTCATAAATTATTGTGATTTGTGATGGTAGACAAAGCAATGTTATGCACCCGATGATCCACTCATATATTATATGAAGACCGGAATAATTAGAACTCTAATCTCTAGCAGCATATCACATGCCTCAATAGCAACATAGTGAAACATAAACTAGGCCAAAATTAGGTCACCAAAACGGATCTAATGTCCCCAAAAGGGGCTACAATACAACCTAAGCCACTTCATTTGATTTACAAATCCTTTCGGCTTAACAAAAAAATATAATATTTATCCTCCTATGAACACTTAACGCTAACTTTAGAGCCAATAGGGAGCCAAAGGACCACACAAGTACACCTAGTTGTCAAAGGATTAGCAGACCGTCTCCGTCCTCTTTGTGACTTTGACATGACTTTCAACCCTAAGCATCTTATTAATTAGTTTTATAATTAGGTTTCGTTGTTTAATTATACTTAAGGTAATTCAACGGCTGGGATTAGTCGCCGTCCGTATAGCATTCCTTCGGCGCTGTCACTTTGATGGCATTAACCTGAGGATTGGAGGATCACAGATCATTTTTTTAGCATAATTTTGATAGGATGGGGACGATAGTCTTAAGCCTTTAATTATATCAAGAAGTGTAAAGGAAAACATGGGATTGGGCCACTAATCTTTTTCTCTGACGGGTTAGTTTAGAGAAATGCTAAGATAATGGTTTGGTAGAATCCCTTCTCACATGGTCCTCAGCAAATTCCGCTAGCTAATTGCACTCAATTTCGATAATCTTACTACTACATCGAAGGATTTTTTTACAAATAATAATTATCATATAATTAAAGATAGGGAAAAGAAAATATTTATGCCCCTTAAATTATCAGTTTTTAACATGGTCCTATTAATACTTAAGTGTGATATTAAGATACATTAAACTACCAAACTGTAACAAAAAAGCTCCTCCATCATAGTTAGATGTTAAAGTGGATGGAAAAGTGAGCACTTGTTTTGCATGTTACTATTTTTATTTCTTTCTTCCAAAATACACCCTTTTGTATTTAAAAGCCGAAAAAAAAAATGACACAAAAAAAAAAAAAAAACTTAAATAAAAATAAAAGCTAAACTAATGAAAAAAAGAAAAAGCCAACTCAAAGGGTAAAAGGTTCGGCCCCAAAATGAAAAAGAAAGGGGTGGGC
The DNA here is from genome assembly GCF_901000735.1 of Corylus avellana. NCBI lineage: Eukaryota > Viridiplantae > Streptophyta > Magnoliopsida > Fagales > Betulaceae > Corylus > Corylus avellana. The sequence continues at coordinate 32,913,294 of NC_081545.1, forward strand.
GAGGCGAATTTGAGGGTGGTTCGGTCACCCCCTTAAAAACCAAAAGGGGTGGTCGACCACCCCTCTATTTTCACTTAAGTAGTTTTTTTTTTTTTTTTTTTTTTTTTTTTTAAAAAAAGTTATTGAGACCAACTTAAAAACCGATGTTAGTTAAGAGGGCTCAAGTATATCTTTCCCTTAAATATACGAATATATTTGCTATTGTTAAAGGCATGCAATTGGTATAGGGAATAGGGATCATCTTAATTTCTAGTGAAAATGAAAAAAAATCATTTCATAGTTACAATTTTATTTTATTGTATCTAATAGTACACATGATGTTACGCAATAAATATATTGCCATATCATTTAAATACTTTAAGCAACATGACCATAAAATTTAGAAAATCCTATTCCATGCAATGTGGGGTTCCAAACAAGCCTACAAATTACAATTATAGGCAATTTAAAGCATAATCATTCTGATTTCTAAGCAGAAAGGGTGGTGGAAAATCAGCTCAATGCCTCAATCCAAGAGCTAGGCTGCCTGCCTCTCAATAGGGATTTGGGCCTTGGTCCAACATGGTCTCAAGTGTCAAATCATCTTGGGCTAACTCAAATTCCAATTGAAAACCTAATGGTTCACCCCAGTAGCCCACCCAATTTAAGGCTAAGTTATAGGTCTGCTTTGATAGAGCCTAGAAAATTGATTGGAATCAAATCCCATAACCCTAAAAGCCGACACAAATTCCAATTGAAAACCTAATATAGAATGGTTCACCCCAGCAGCCCACCCAATAGGTCTGCTTTGATAGAGCCTAGAAAATTGATTGGAATTTGGATGTGACTTGGAGGCTTATTCTTAGACAAATGGTATAATTTACACATGCAACCCTGTGATGTTGATGTACAAGACCTGGTTTTGAGGTAATGAGGGCAAAAGCTTCCCCTGATTTTGCCACCCCCCACCCACCTTCTCCTAACATGGTAAGTTTGCCATCGTACATGCACAAAGAGATAAAAGGGCTTCTATTTCTTTTTCTTATTAAGACCAGACAACATGATTTCAGATAATACCAAATACATGGGACCGATTGATTTATGTGTTGTGCATATACATATACAGGACTACAAGGTCCTTCTTGGGGGCACCCTTCCACAACTAAATTTTATTACAACTTTTATTTTGTTGGAGAGAGCGGAAAAACAACACAAAAATCTGAGTTCGTTTAGTTTTAGAGGCTTATGTCCACTACTTTAAAAGAGTCAATAAGATTACGTCTTTATATCATGAGAAATGCTTCAATCTAATCAAAACTCTACGTTATGCCCATAAAAATTCACATGACAAAATGCCACATTATTTTTTTTGTGGAGAAAAAAAAGACAAAACAAAAAGAAGATGATGTGACATCTTGTCACATGAACTTTTATGGACAAAACATTGAGTTTTTATTAAATTCTATCATATCTCTTATATTATATGGTATATATCATAGTTGGTATAAAAAGAATCATGTATGTATATATATTGTAAGAATTAGAACATTGTCCTTTAACATTAGAGTTGGTCTTTTTCAAATGATTTGGAAACCCCAATAGACATAATTTCCTCACTATTATTGGAAGGCTATGACTAATGTCAGAAGGTGACTACATTGCAGCAATTGTTGGAATTTAATTTCTTTGTTTTTTCTTTTGTTCTTGAGAAAGAAAAAAAAGTTGTGGGTAATTTTTATTTTTATTTTATTTTTATTTTTTCTGAGTCTGGGTAAGGTTCAAATGGCATTGCAGGATTGGGAGCCAGGCTGGTATGCGTTCTCAAAATCCAGCAGAATACCCAATATCTTCAGGAAAGCTTATTATGATTAAAGTTTTTTGTTTTATATCCCAAATTAGATTGTATTTCTATGATTTTATTCCTCTAAAAATGGTGGCAATTCTATTTGGTTCCCACTCCCTTCTCCCAACACCTTGTCTATTTAAAGTGAAAAAGGAAGGTATTATTTCTATTATTAGCTTAGAAAAAAAAAAAAAAAAAGTAAGGAAATTATTAGGATGTCAAAGCAAATATATAAAAAGAGGATGCAATATCACATGGAATGTCAGTCGAAGGGTATTACAGCAAATGATTTGCAGAGAGGGGATAAAACTACAAATTCGAAAAGTAATTAGTCTTAAAGGCAAAATCCAAATTCAGGCGACCTATGTACCATGTAGTCACTGGTAACATTGAAATGCTAAAAGAAAAGAAAAGAAAAAAAAAAAAATCTAAATCGAAAGGAAAATATTTGGAATACTCCAATTTTTATTAAAATCTCTTATAAATTTATGTGACAATTTACGTAAGTAATATATAACATAACATGAATAAAAAATTAACTAATAAAAATTTAATTATTTAGTAACTAAGTAAATTATCAAAAGAGATTTATAACAAAAGGTATAATACAACTCACCTCTTGTTCCAAGCTAGGGAGATCTCTTCTATCTCTCAACCCCTCACCTTTATGTACCATTCTTCATCATTTCTTGTAACAGCATGTTGAAAATGGTATGATATTGTTTACTTTGGGCTTCAGGTCATGCAATTTTTGTTATTGAATTTATTTCAAAAGACCTCATACCTTTAGAACGAGCATGTTCTATATATGTACATTCCCTTTTCTCACACGCATGCAATATAGGACGCCACATTTCTTCTCCAATTTGTTGTTCTTTGTCTGGATTTTTTTAGGTAGGATCTATTTCAATCCCTCTACCACCACTTCTTAGTCTTCTCAACTCTCTCAAAAGTTGAACATGATCTAATCTTTTTTAAGTACTTTCTGTTGTATTTACAGTATCCACTAAAAATTACTGCAACCAATTTTACAAGTAGCTTTTTCACTTTCTCATTTGCCTATGTGGAAAGGCCCTTCTTTAAATTGCTGTTAAGAATGCAATTCTTTTTGGTGTCAGGCAAAGGAGTGAACCGGACTGGATTCAAAGACCTAAAAAATTTCTCTCAAAATTAATTGTAATATTCTTATTTTTTATATCACATTAATCACTTTTTATTACTATTCAAATAAAAAAATTACTACAAAACAAAATTTTTTACTTTCTTTATTATTAAATATTTTTATATTTTTTTTTCTTACATCAATTAAATCTATTATAGTTCGGTCCATTTCCTTTGTGTTTGTTTACATTTGCCCTATGTAATTGTTGTATTTGGCTTTGTGTTGTTTGTAGTTTATTTTTGTTCTTAACTTGCTAAATAAAAAAAATAAAAAAAAAAAAAGAAAAAGAAAAAGAAAAAGAAAAGGACCTTCTAGTCCTCATCGAATTTATAAATTAATAACTTCCCATTTTTGTTTGTACAGAAATTCCAGTCATTGAAAGAAAACAATATTATTAATTTATTATTATTATAAAATTTGGTGAGTGCACGAAAATCAATGCAATACAAGTAGTACCCCACAGTTTTTACGTTGGTTTTTACGGCGACAGTCGAGCCCTGCACTATAAAAGTACCCGAAAACCTCTCTCTATTCCAAGCTCGTTTTTCTCCGCTTTCTTTGACCGCTGGTCCAACCAAGACACACACGCAGTGCAGAGATACTCGTACTCCCACACTCTCTTATTAACTATCTTTCTCACTGCTTTTCCTCTCCGGCAATCGATGCTACAGAGTCTTCCGCCGATAAAACCAAAACGACATTGACAGTTCTTCGAGACAGATAAGAGAGAAAAGGGTCTCTCAGATCTCTTTCTCTCTTTATTGCCCAGAAAAGCTATACGTCTTTGACTCCTCAAGCTCAGCTCAGATCTTTTCCTCAATGGCAACAGACCATTAGTCACTTCAAATTCCTTTTTTCCTCTCACCCACTCTTTCCGTTTCAAGAACTTGGTTTCGGGCTGCAATGGCCGAGGCTACAGAGGCAAAAACACTGCCTGAGGCTGAGAAGAAGAAGGAGCAGAGCCTACCCTTTTACCAACTCTTCTCTTTTGCAGACAAGTATGACTGGTTGCTCATGGTCTCTGGGAGCGTGGGAGCCATTATCCATGGCTCTTCCATGCCTGTTTTCTTTCTTCTTTTCGGTGAAATGGTTAATGGGTTCGGCAAAAATCAATCCGATTTGAAGAAAATGACCGAAGAAGTTTCAAAGGTTTGCAACCCAATTCATCAGGCGTTTCAAATATCAAACACTTTCATAATCATCCCAGATCTGAGATCTGTTATTTAAGTTTAATTTTATATTTTGTTGTTGTTGTTTCTTTGCAGTATGCTCTCTATTTTGTATACCTTGGTCTCGTTGTTTGCTTATCATCCTATGCAGGTATGTATTATTGCCATTTCAGTGCATACCTTTTCGTTTTGTTTTATGTGGGTGTTGAAGGGGATAGCTCACATTGTTGGTCCATTGTCTAGTCCACATGACTCGTGTAGCCAGTTCACATCGAACCCGCTGTGTGCAAGCACACGTGGTCCGTGGACTGGCCCCCTCGTCTATTTCTTCTTTCACTTGTCAATCTCACTATATTTAACGTTATCTGCCACTTTCATACACATACATCTCACTCACTGTTTGTACACATTCATCTAACCTAGATTTTACCCTTCAACTGTAAAATTTCGTGTGGTTTTACCAGAGATTGCATGCTGGATGTACACCGGGGAGAGGCAAGTGAGCACGCTGAGAAAGAAGTATTTGGAAGCAGTGCTAAAACAGGACGTTGGGTTCTTTGACACGGATGCTAGAACAGGGGATATAGTTTTCAGTGTCTCCACAGACACCCTTCTAGTCCAAGATGCCATTAGCGAGAAGGTTCTTTACCAATTTGATATACAGACACAACACTCCTGTGTCTTTCTTTTCCTATTTACTGTTTTGTGTAACAGTTTTAAATCTTTTTCTTTTTCTCCTAGTATTGGGTTGGCGTTGTATTGCCATGTCCATGTCTGGGTTGTTGGGTATCCATTAATGGGGGGCCCTTTGCTGATGCTTTCATATTGATGGCGCCCGTTAATAAACAAGTCTTACTTATCCGGCGCCAACCTCTATCTTGGACGTTTGTGATTTCTGGGTTTTAATTTCCTTAAAACTATTTTTTCATTATCTAGAGATAATACAAATTTTAACGGTGTGATTAGAACAAATTTATGGTAATATACCACCTTTTAAATTTTTTTTGGAGTGAATTTTATATCTCCTTTGTTATTTCAGGTGGGGAACTTCATACACTATCTATCAACGTTTCTGGCGGGACTGGTGGTTGGTTTTGTGTCAGCATGGAGGCTAGCATTGCTAAGTGTGGCGGTCATACCGGGAATTGCTTTTGCTGGGGGCTTATACGCGTATACGCTCACAGGCCTTACATCCAAGAGTCGTGAGTCCTACGCGAATGCTGGTATCATTGCAGAGCAGGTGAGGCTTTACATTTTTTTTTTTGTCTCATTTTTTTGGAGGACTTTGGTAGACTTTTTACATGTGAAATGATGTTTTAACATGTGCAACACTCATAAATGTTACTGTTTACTTTTTCTTTTTAATAATTCACGAACTTGTTGAACTTTTTTAAAGTTCTCTTCATCCCAACCCACTAAATTTAATGCAAACTGCAATCTAGGCCATGGATTTGGATGCTCCAAGATTAATTGTTGAGAAAATCTACTATGAATGGAAGAACGTAATAATTTCAAATATTGGTCTGTAGTTATAGGCTTACAAGGTGCTTGAATCTTGATTATCATTCATATCTGGCCTTCTAAATTTTTAACTATCTGCATAGGGCATTGCGCAAGTTCGGACGGTTTACTCTTATGTTGGTGAGAGCAAGGCCCTAAATTCATACTCAGATGCAATACAGAACACATTAAAGCTTGGGTACAAAGCTGGAATGGCCAAAGGTCTGGGGCTAGGATGTACCTATGGCATAGCATGCATGTCATGGGCACTTGTTTTCTGGTATGCTGGTGTATTTATCAGGAATGGACAGACTGATGGAGGGAAGGCATTCACGGCAATTTTCTCTGCAATTGTTGGAGGAATGTAAGACCAAAACTATAAGTCTATAATGCTGCTTTTTTACAATTGCAGAAAGCTGCTTTGGTTACAATCATAACGTAATAATTGGTCATTACAGGAGTTTGGGTCAGTCATTTTCAAATCTAGGGGCATTCAGCAAAGGCAAAGCCGCTGGATACAAGTTGATGGAGATCATCAAGCAGAAGCCCTCCATAATCCAAGACCCCTTAGATGGAAAGTGCTTGCCTGAGGTTAATGGCAATATAGAGTTCAAGGATGTTACTTTCAGCTACCCATCGAGACCAGATGTTATTATCTTTCGAAATTTCTCAATATTCTTCCCCGCTGGAAAGACTGTTGCTGTTGTTGGTGGTAGTGGGTCAGGAAAAAGCACTGTTGTGTCTCTGATAGAAAGGTTCTATGATCCGAATCAAGGTAATTGAGGAAACCTTCATTAGCTAGAAGAATGAAAATCTGTGGTCCTTGATGAGCTCCTACTGATACTTTTTGTTGGTTTGGCAGGCCAAGTTTTGTTGGACAATGTGGACATAAAGACACTGCAATTGAAATGGTTGCGTGACCAGATTGGGCTGGTGAACCAAGAACCTGCACTCTTTGCTACCACCATACTTGAGAACATACTCTATGGGAAGCCTGATGCAACAATGGCTGAAGTGGAAGCTTCTGCTTCTGCTGCAAATGCTCATAGCTTCATTACCTTGCTTCCTCATGGGTATAATACTCAGGTTAGTGCATTTTATTGAAGTAGTTTTTACTGCAAAAAAATTCTGAAGCAAGGCTCACATTCTCTAGGCATTTACTATTCCCTTTTATAATATGTACTTCTAATGTCAAACCAGGTGGGAGAGCGAGGAGTGCAACTCTCTGGGGGCCAAAAGCAGAGGATCGCAATTGCGCGAGCTATGCTGAAGAACCCAAAGATCCTCCTCCTTGATGAAGCAACTAGTGCTCTTGATGCTGGTTCGGAGAGCATTGTTCAAGAAGCTTTAGACCGTCTCATGGTTGGTAGAACTACTGTAGTTGTTGCCCATCGCCTCTCCACCATTAGAAATGTCGATTCAATTGCAGTTATACAGCAAGGGCAAGTTGTTGAGACAGGGACCCATGAAGAACTGATTGCTAAAGCGGGGGCTTATGCTTCATTAATTCGATTCCAAGAAATGGTTAGAAACAGAGGCTTCTCAAACCCATCAACCCGCCGGTCACGCTCATCACGTCTAAGCCATTCACTGTCAACAAAGTCTTTAAGCCTGCGGTCTGGCAGTTTAAGAAACCTGAGCTATTCATATAGTACTGGGGCTGATGGCCGCATAGAGATGATCTCAAATGCTGAAACAGACCGGAAAAATCCAGCCCCTGATGGCTACTTCTTCCGGCTTCTCAAGCTGAATGCTCCCGAGTGGCCCTATTCGATTATGGGTGCTGTAGGATCTGTTCTTTCTGGTTTTATTGGTCCAACATTTGCTATCGTGATGAGCAATATGATTGAGGTCTTTTACTACAGAAATCCTGCTTCAATGGAAAGGAAGACAAAGGAATATGTTTTCATTTACATTGGAGCTGGTCTCTACGCTGTAGTGGCATATTTGATACAGCATTACTTCTTTAGTATCATGGGGGAGAACCTCACTACAAGAGTTAGGAGGATGATGCTTGCAGGTATGGGTCTATGGTATTCCTTTTTTCTTGTAATTGTAGTTACAAGTTATGGTAACCATTGTCTTGCATGCCAATTTGATCATCCTTTTGGACTTAATAATTCAAATTCCCACATTTGTTCTGTAATGCATGTATGTAAACTTAAAATTTTCTCTTTCTTCTTTTTTCAAGTTTTTGATTTTTATTATGTTTCTTTTCTTCAGCAATCCTAAGGAATGAAGTGGGGTGGTTTGATGAGGAGGAGCACAATTCAAGCCTTCTTGCATCACGCCTGGCCACGGATGCTGCTGATGTGAAATCCGCAATTGCTGAGAGGATTTCTGTCATACTCCAGAACATGACTTCACTCCTCACTTCATTCATAGTTGCTTTCATAGTGGAATGGAGGGTCTCCCTTCTCATCCTAGCAACCTTTCCTCTTCTAGTCTTGGCAAACTTTGCTCAGGTAAGCTCCAATTACTCCACTCTCCACTATCTTCTAATTAAATAATTAATTTTATCATTTTCTCTCCATTTAAGCTTTTGGTATCAATTAATTTAACACACCCAACAACCAAAATGCAAACGTATTTGTCACATGGCACTGGTCCAACTGCAACATTAAAAATAGTCACGCTTTTCTTCTTTTGGTTGACTAGAGTCCAATAAGGGCAGTCTGGGTAACTCTTGGCTTTTCAGTATTTCTTTTTACAGTGTCAGATGTCTGCGTCTGCAGCTAAATTTTACTTCCCTGGAATCTATCTTTCACCACATCCTAATATTAAACGACAAAAGCTAAAATCCAAAGTGTCACCTCATTACTGCACTGCACGTGCTTCCTCCAAGTCCGGTGTATCAACTCTTTGGAAATCACATTGACAAATATAATATAAGGTCATAGATAACGGTGTATATAATATTACCTAAGATTCCATGACTACCTATCAATTTCCATTAAAAGAGAAAAAAAAATCCATGCCACTTTCCACTGGGAAGTGATTCTCTGGCCTCTTTTTACTTTCTTTTTTATTATTTTTTTTTTTTGGTATTTGTTCTTGTAGCTTATTTCTCGAGGCTATTACCATTTTTCTTGGTTTTTCTTGTCATCCTAGTCAAATTTCTCTTTATTTCTTTTCCCTCCCATTAGTGTTTTTTCCTTTCACTCTGCACCGACACTGCAATTTGCAGTATATATCAGTTGTGTCTGAATTTAGAGGCCCAAGAACCTCTAATAGGCACATGAGTTCTGATTGCTTTAATTTGTTCGCCGTATATGCTAGACAGCTATGTGAGATTTCCAAGAATTTCTAGGCCCGTGATCATATTATTTTAAGAATTTCTCCTGGCAAATATTTATCTTCTTCCTTTTACTGGGTCATTTATATATTCATCGAGGGTGTCAGGAGTGACAGTCATGGTGGTGGGGGGTTTCAGAAGTTGCGCTGCGTGCCCTTTGTATTATTGTCCTGTTTTGGCGTTTCAAGCTTTCAATCTAATGAGGGTTTCAGAAATCGGTTCGTTTTCGAACTGTAGTTCTGAGTCCTCTGACGGTTTGTCTTGTATGGAGCAGTTCTCTGAATTTGCGCATGCTATACACACAGTGAAATAGATTGATTTGTTGTGGACGTACCATGCCAATATTTGTCATTGTCGTGTTCATGTTGATATGGGAGGAACCTGATATTCTGGGCGTCAAATTTCCCTCCTTTAGTTCTTTTTCGTGGGGTCTGTTACAGTGAGTTTACATCCCACCGTTGAAGCTGTCACTGAACTGTTTGCATGAAGTAACTGTTACTCTCGATGGCATAACATAAATTCTTCTTTGGAAAAAATGAAAAAAATAAAAAGAAACAGAAACTCCATGACCCTTTCAGATTTAGCTACGTCAAAGATTAAAAATTCAATTAAATGATCATTTGAATGGACTCATATAAGCAAACCCTTTAAATGTCATTGCTCATTAGGCAATGGATAGATACAGTTTCCTGACAGTTGGTTCTATTCTGCCATGCACAGCAACTGTCTCTCAAAGGGTTTGCTGGAGACACAGCAAAAGCCCATGCCAAGACCAGCATGATTGCAGGGGAGGGGGTGAGCAATATCCGAACTGTTGCAGCCTTCAATGCTCAAAACAAGATAATCTCCCTGTTCTCCCATGAGCTCCGGGTCCCTCAGCAGAGAAGCCTAGCCCGCAGCCAAAGTGCTGGCCTTCTCTTTGGCCTCTCCCAGCTTGCTCTTTATGCATCCGAGGCCCTCATTCTGTGGTATGGTGCCCACCTTGTCAGCAAAGGGGTCTCCACCTTCTCAAAGGTCATTAAGGTTTTTGTAGTCCTGGTCGTTACAGCCAATTCAGTTGCAGAAACCGTTAGTCTTGCTCCTGAGATAATTAGAGGTGGTGAAGCTGTTGGTTCAGTCTTTTCAATTCTTGACCGACAAACCAGGATAGACCCGGATGATCCTGAGGCTGAGCCGGTTGAATCAATTCGAGGAGAGATTGAACTTAGACATGTTGATTTTGCATACCCTTCAAGGCCTGATATCATGGTGTTCAAAGACCTCAACCTTAGAATCCGCGCTGGCCAGAGCCAAGCTCTTGTTGGGGCTAGTGGGTCTGGCAAGAGTTCTGTGATTGCATTGATCGAACGTTTCTATGATCCAGTGGCTGGGAAAGTTATGATTGATGGGAAGGACATCAGGCGGTTGAACTTGAAGTCCCTTAGGCTTAAAATTGGATTGGTACAACAAGAACCAATCCTCTTTGCATCTAGCATTTTTGAAAACATTGCTTATGGAAAAGAAGGGGTAACAGAGGCCGAGGTAATTGAAGCTGCCCGTGCTGCCAATGTTCATGGTTTTGTTAGTGGCTTGCCTGATGGTTACAAAACTCCAGTTGGTGAGAGAGGAGTTCAGCTCTCTGGTGGACAAAAACAAAGAATTGCAATTGCCAGGGCGGTTCTCAAGGACCCCACAATTCTTCTACTAGATGAAGCCACCAGCGCGCTTGATGCTGAATCAGAGTGTGTCCTTCAAGAAGCACTTGAGAGGCTAATGAGGGGCCGCACCACTGTGCTTGTGGCTCACCGTTTGTCAACAATCAGAGGAGTGGACAACATTGGAGTAGTGCAAGACGGGCGCATTGTAGAACAAGGCAGCCACGCCGAACTGCTAAGCCGAGCCGACGGGGCATATTCTAGACTCTTGCAGCTGCAGCACCATCACATATGAGAGTTTTGATTGAAGGAACATGGTATTGTTGGTTGGTAATTATGTTTGGGGTCCCATGCATTATGCTTTCGTTTTAGTTGTAGATATGGGGATGTGGGGGGGGGATTATATCCTTGGGGGTCTACTGCTCCTTTCCCAATGGTGTAAGCATGTAACAAGTATTATATTATCAATATCTATGGTGCAGAAGCATGTTATTCATCTGGATGGTTTGAGTGATTATTAGCTTTCCCTTCTCCTTTTGTAAGTTCTATAATGCTTAAAAGTAGACCCCAAGCCCACCTTTTCCTGCCCCTGTGAGAAACTTTTTCCTGCTCATGCTTTTCCCCTGGCATGTGTTTGCCAATACAATCTTTTTCTGTTTTAGAGAAGGGCATCTTTTTGAGGATTTAAAGGCCCCCACATGCTTAAACACCAGCAAAGCAAAAGGCAAACTTATCTGGTTAATAAAATGGAGACACATTGATTTGTAGCAGATGGAGTGAATTATTACAAAGCAAGAGCTCTGTGAAAGCTTAATGTGGTGCCAATGAGATCATGACCCACTAAATGCACATTATGGGAAGCCCAACTTTATACTTCTCGTGAGTGCGCCTGTAAAATATTGGTCTCCTCTTCCTTTTGTCTATGAAATCATTCTCTTTCCGAAAATTTTCCAGCCCCAACTGAAACATTTGCAAGTCAGGGCAGCTTCCTCTACTATCATACTTATTATGTTCACTAAAAGAGTGTTCTTTATGTGTACTTGATCTGACAAAGATAAACAAGGAGGCTACTAGAATAAGGTTGCCCCCTTGCCACTTTCTCAGTTCCATTCACTAATAGATAGCCACTGAGATAATGGGCAAAGCTATGTATGGCAATGACAAAGCCAAAGAACTGGAGGAGCAGAGGAATGGGAAGAGAGAGATGGGTGATAAAATTATCCCCTCCAATTCACATGTCCAAACATACGTTTGGACTACTAAAGCACTTGCTCAAATAGGTAGACCGTAGATCCCATCAGAACTTTTACAATTGCTTGTTTGATTGCAGGGTAGACAGTTGCGAGAAATCTCTAATTGTAATGGATACCCAGCAAAATTGGGATTCAAATAGGTAAAAAATGATTTAAAAGTAATTTGACAGAGGAGATGTATCACATCAGTGTCAATTATATTTGCATGTTAGGTGCTGATATTTGGTGGATATAGAACAATAATTTAGCTTCTGGTTACACCCAATGTATATCTCATTCAATTATTGAATCTTCATAAATTATATGTTTGACCTATTTATCATCCATTCAAAGGCATCCAGATAAAACATCAATCTAATTATGGCTCCTTCCTATTGAAGGATACTCGATACATCATGACAATTGACAACATTTGAATCAAATGGTAAATGGATAATATGAAGCTTTAACATAAATGATCCCATGATGTTCATAAATAGTGTCTATGATTAATGTTTGGCCTGCAAGTGTTCATGTAATCAACCCCCTTTAAATGACAAAGTTCTTGAAAGAATTATCATTTGAATGATATTTTTTTTGAGCCATCATTCGAATGATGCTTACTCCATTTCCATCTCTCTTTCTCTCTTTTATTATTATTATTATTGTGATAACCTTTTCTTTTACTTTTTCCGTAATTGTTTGAGCGGTAAAAGGGGTAAAAAAATTCAATTAAAATCGACTTCACATGTAATGTTATGGGAAATTTGATACATCTTGGATTTAAAAGATTCAAACTAGAAATGGGAAAAGGACATGATGATGGAGAAGATGCAGGAGACAATGGCAGAAAAAGATTTGGCTGTTTGCGTTGGCTCTCTTCCCGTTAGATTCTTGACCATGGAGAGGTTTACCAGTGTTCTGTTTCTGTTCTTGGAAGGTGAGAGTCCACAAATGTTGACTATTGCTCTCATGGCCCTCATGGGGGAGAGCCGAGAGCCTCTGAACTTGAAAGCTCCAACCAATTCTTCAAGCCGTACCATTTTGTTGTTTCCAGCCATATGGGGTTCTGATGCTCTGCTTTGAGCCACCCATGCACTCAAATCATCAAAATTCAATTACATCAAACAATGCTTGTCCATTTCGATCCGCTCTCGCTCTCACTCTCACATTTTCAAGTGCATGCGTTCGATTTTCATTGACACGTCAAAGAGTGAAAGTATTTTTCTTGATAATATTGATATAATAGTCCAAATATTTAACACTATTCGATTAGTATTGACTATTGTCTTTCATGTGGTGAATATTTAAAGAGCATGGTTGGAATGGTAACTAGGATCAATAATTGAGGTACTAAAGGAGTTCAAATGGGAATCAATCTCTCCATGAATAAATGTAGAAGAAAGTAACGTGTGCTGTCCATAAATGCCGACCGACCTTATAATAATTATAACAAGTAGTGGTTAGAAAGTTGGGCCTTAAGGCAAGGATAAACACACAAAAAAAAAAAAAAAACAAGGAACATGTTCTTAATCGATTAAACCAAAGAGTAAGTCCAATTTTGATAGAAATCGAGTTTTGTCTGCATGCCCAGGGGATGATGTGTTGTCTCCATTGACACAAGGGTGTGCTTGATGTTTGATGTTTGATGTTTGAAGTAGAATCCTTAAAAGATTTTCATATGTAATCAGGTTAGATAATAAGGCCAAAAGGAAAAATAAAATAACCAAAGTCCCACGATAAAGTGGTGTGTCAAATGAGCGGTTAGAATTCATCATACCATTTTTTATTTTTTTGGTTGTGTAAATCTAATCATTGTGAAAGCAGTCACTTCATACAATAATGAAGGATAAAATTGCTACTCACAAAACAGCAAAAGAAAAAAAAGAGATAAATTTGTATTCAAATCACCTATTTGGACTACTTAATTGGACTCACTTTCTTCCAAAACATGTAATTTTACATGCATTTTTAATAAGATCAGTAGAGCATGTGATATTTGTTCTTAAATCATGTAATTTGGAAAAAAACTTTATCATTTTTGACCGACTAAGCCCAAATTCCAACCACTAAACATGACTTTGCAGTAGTAGAATGTTTCTCATTAGATTAATGCTACCCACGATTCCACTTGTCCGCATCTATTTTCCTACAAAGAGAAAAAGAGTTTGAGTGCAAAAAAGAGTTTTTTAGATTTTTTTTTTTTTAAAGCTTTTTTCTAAAGTACGTTTTGACAATTTTTAAAATTTTTTATTAATCAAATTGGCTTTTTATTTGGTACAACATTTTAGACACAAAAGATACTTTTTTCTGTTATAACTAACGTAATTTCAAACAGACTGTTAGACTAGCCGATGTAGCTAATATGAAAGTTTGTTGATGGCTAGTATCTAAATGGCTCTTGTCTTTGTTACAAAAAAATAAATAAATGGCTCTTGTCCTTGGTTCAAATTTGGGACTGTTATCAATTTGCTTTTCTTTAGGCCTGGCCCATGGCTCATGAGCCGGTGGACCACTCCTGGCTCCGTATGATTGGGAGCCTTTGGGTCTAGATGGACCTGCAGCTAACAGCTTTGGGTCCTTTTTTTTTTTATTTCTGTTTGTTTGTCCTTGCTTTCCGAATGTTTGCTTTGTTTAGCTTTTAACTAAATAAGTGCACTACTATTTGTTTGCCACCTAAATATTAGTTTTGACCCAATTACTTGTGATGTAAGTCACTAGACAGGGTCGGTGGCCCAATGGGTCAACTACCTTTATATGGTTGCTTTATTCAATTCTAGGCACTGTGGACCCTGCCCATTGCCCATTGTGCCCAACCCCACTACAACAACATTTCTCTTCTCCCTTGTTTCTTCAACTAACCGCATCGTTTGTGACCATCAATTATGAAATGCATAAAATTTTTAATTCATGCTTATTCCTATTTTGTTTTTTATTTTTTATTTTTAAATGTCTACTCTAAAGTTTCAAATAATTTCTAGATATTTACTTAATAGTAGAACATTGAATTTACAGTCTTAATATGCATTGTTTGTCTGATCTTTTTATTTTATTATATTTATGAGTTACGTACTAATCCTTCAAATTGGGGTGGATGAAATTCCCATTTATTTTACAGGAATAGGAGTTTTTAGTTAGAGACGGAGGGAGGGGGGGACCGGGGTAGAGGCCATGGTCCCCCCCAAAATAAGGAAAAAAAATATATAAGTAAAAAAAATAAATAAATAAAGTAATGTTTTAATTTTAGTCATTTGACCCCCTCCCAAAAAAAATTTGGCCCTATTTTTAGATTTTTTGGCCATATCCAATAAAAACTTTTGGCCCTATTCTTAATTTTTTTGGGCCATACCCATTAAGTTTTTTTATTTTATTTTTGGTCCTTACTTTCAAGTGCTCACTTTTTTTTTTTGCCCTTATGGTAGTCTTTAGTTCATAAAAAACAACCAAAATAACTTTTTTTAATAAAAAAATTTTAAAGAACCAAAAAAAATTTTTGGTTGGCCCCCTCCAATAAAATTTCCTGGCTATGTCCCTGTTTTTAGTGTTCTGAATTATTGGGTTTTTGATCTTATATAGATGCACAAAGTCGGTGTAATAATAACTTATTTTCCCTTTTTTTTTTTTTTAAAAAAAAAAAAAAAAATCGGTGAAATAATTGACTTCTTAAAACATTGACTAAAGCTGACCATCCAAGTTTCCATTTATTTATTAAATTTATTATTATGAAGTTATTAGAAACAAAGACCTTCAATTCGTCCGCTTTAATTCTAGAAGGAAAATGCATGCGTGAAATGCAAGTTAATTTAATTGTAGAATTTTAAAAAATGAATAAAAACAACTTGGAGTACCTCAAAGGAAGCAAAAGGGGTGAAAAAGAAAGGTAGAAAATGTCTACTTTATGCTTTCGCATGCAGCTAACTGAGGAAATTCGGAGTTAAAACGACTGCGATTTCAAAATCTTAACTCCTTTTTTGGTCTCCGTTGCATGACTTTGATATGTAGGAAAGGAGCATTAATTTACTGTACGTGTCATTCTTCTTCCTCAAAAGTACAGGCCTGTGTTCTTTATGTTTTAACCTTTCTTTTCGTCCCTTTACCTTCCCTAATTTGAGCAACGAATCCATTTTTTCCGGATTAATGGAAAGGTCTTCTTCTGTTCTCATCCTTATTTTGGGTGTTTCTCTTTTCAATTTTAACCTTGTTTATGTTTGAGTATACAGTACTACTAGAAAGATTTGAGTTTCATATTGAAAAAGGTAAACTTCAACAAATTTGAGTGCTTAATATGATGTTACACTTGGGCCCACATTTGTCTACACTCACACCGTCACACGTGTATACTCAACAATCTCTTTCTCGCGTGTATCACTACATTGCTAAACTCTCCTTCAAACAAAACGATTTTTAATCAATTACATGAGCCGTCTCCAAAATAACTTGTGTTATGTAGGCTACTTTGTCCACACTATGCACCTTTACCTCAACTTTAGAGACTCTCGTTTGTGATCGTGTCATAATCTTTGCTTTTTACTTCAAAGACCCTTGTGATCGGAACATGATCCTCTCCGATTCAAATGAATTGGAGAATATCTAGTTAATTGTAGTGGATGAGTATTTTTGTCTTTACTAAATATTTTTCAATTCAAATAAAATGGAGAGGATCTTAATTCTTTGTGATCCATTATTAACTCTGATATCACGTGTAAGAGAGAATGATGTACATATACATATTGAGACACCATACAACCTAAAAACTTAATTATGAGTTTGAATCCAACTATACTATATTAACTACTCACACGCATGACATCTTTCTAACCTACAACTCAAAGATTTTTACACTCAAACTTTGTTTTATCGCGTGCTGTTAGTTTAATATTTATGTGTGGAATTTGTGGATATGCATGTCATTGTTTTATCCCCATGCACAGATGATCCAAAGCAGCCAACAGACCAAGAAGAGGATGGGAACAAGAAACGCGGGAATCGTGCAGGGTGGAGTGCGACCAGGGTG
This sequence comes from Corylus avellana, assembly GCF_901000735.1. Taxonomy (NCBI): domain Eukaryota; kingdom Viridiplantae; phylum Streptophyta; class Magnoliopsida; order Fagales; family Betulaceae; genus Corylus; species Corylus avellana. Next base: position 32,930,122 of record NC_081545.1, read on the forward strand.
AATACACCTCGAAACAAAAGAAGAAGCCTCGCATTGAGCCACATTGCGTCTGCAAGTGTAGCTACTATCTCTTTTTTATGCTTAAATAACTCTTGGCAAAGCATACGTATCTTGACTTCTTTGCAATATTTGACTCATTAGCAGTGGCACACTTGTAACTTTTATTTAGAGAAGAGGGCAAAAAAAGAATGAGGAGGCTAGGGGAGGAGATTTGGAAGACAACTTGGAAGTTACCGCGAATAAAGAAAGCTGAGGGGAGAAAGAGAGTTGGGGGAAGGATGGAGGAATTGAATTGTACACTCACATGCATGTACTGAGTTTTGGGGTTTACAAAAATAAATAAATAAATAATAAATAAATAAATTTTTTATTAGGTTTTATAGAAAGGTCTAAGCTTAGGAGGGGCCATGGAATTTTTATTAAATTTTTGAGAGAGTAAAATGGGGTACTTTCATATTTATAGGTAGATGAGGGAGTTTTTCAAATTTTTGAAGTGATTAAATGAATTTTTTAGATTGGCCATGAAAATTTTCTTAAATTTTTAAGAAAAGGGTATAAAAGGGTTTTCAAATTTTTAAGAGTGACCATGTATTTTTTTTTTTTTTTTAAAAAAAATGTTACTTAGTAGACGATTATACAACCAAAATGACGTATCAGTGAACATCAGTCGAGCATTAATCTTTAAAAGGAAAGTCAACCAAGAGAGATATCTCTTTTCAAAATTAGAGTGTAGAAACACATGTGCATATGTAGAACCCACATAAACCACACAAATTCAAGAAAAATTTTAAAAAGTGAAAGGATGTATAACATGTTTCTTTTATAATTTAACATTCCACGTGTCACCAAAAGATCTCTAAGAATTGTTCTTTATCAGACAATTCTCTGCATAAATGCTTCATAAACTTTGATGGAACAAATAAAAGAAACATTAAATTGAAGTGCGTGGAATGAGTATAAATAAGACTACGGCAACATGGTTGATTTAGGGCCTTTTTTTATTATTTGGTCAAATATCATTTATGGCCTAAGGTTAACAAAAAAAAAACAAAAAAAAACAGAATGACATCTGAGTGTCCAACTTTTACATTACAATTGGACCGACTTATTGATTTGAAACCACAAGTGCTATGTTTTCCATACATGAATCAAGTAATTAATAAATGACAAACAGATATGATCACTTCCAATTATTTGTATGAAAAAAGTATTCAAACCTTAGACGTAGCATAGAAGGGTTTTATGGTCCATCCAGTAATCTAGTTTTTCAAAAGATTATTATATATATATGTTTATTATAAATAAATAAACACCAAATTAAAAGACCTAGCTTAACATTAATCCCCGCCAACCCTAAAATCCTTGAAAAAAACGTGAACTTTTTTTTTTTAATAAATCAAACTGTGAGTGAAATGATGAAATCTTGCATGCTGTCCCCCAATTGTCTGTGTTCTTCTTTTGAATTTCAGTATTGCTTCCCTTTTTTTAAAAAAAAAAAAAAAAGAAAAAAGCCAAAAGTCACCTATGCATAGCGATAACGTGAAACAAAGCATGACAAAATTGAAACCACAACAAATTAATTAATTACAATAAGCAAGAGGTAAGACTAAATGAAACAACTAAGAACACGATTATGATAGTATTTAATTAAGAGACTTTTTCAATAAATATTGACCACTACAATACCTTTAGAAAACCAAACACCCAACAAAATAATTACGAGGAGTATTATGATTTGTAAGTAAAGTATTTAATTAAATCTCTTCACTCCTAATTATCATAAGCGGGTGTCAAAAAACTTAGGTTTTAATATAACTTCAATTACTATGTTCATATTTGACTTTAAGGATAAGATCCTCTAGCTTAAACTTTGAAGATCATGATGTGTGCATGATGTCATGCATGTCATTTAAAAATTTAAATGGATGTGTTCATTTTTTATTTTAAGGATCACGATCCTGATCTCCATTAGACTGCGAATATCATGTTCATATTATATTTCGTATATTTAGTGGTATGTATGTTTGTTATCATATGGTGAATTTATTGCCACGTCATTTGAAATTTTTAAATGACGTAACACCATGTTCAAAATTTGGTTTGTAAAATGGAGAGCATCCTATTCTCGGTAATTTTAATAAAAATCACATTTTAAAATTGTTATTATTATTATTATTATTATTATTATTCAAATCCTACGTTTTGAAAAGTAATCTTGTTGTAGAAATTATGTATAGAGGGAGGGTATATGAATTATGAAGGGTAACTGTTCATTTAGATATGAAACTATTATGGACCTCTAGAAGTTTTGCCGAGTACTCGATCAATATTAATAAAAAAGGCCTTTTCAAGCGGTGAACTTTGAAGGGAGGCATTATGGGAAAAAGACAACCTTTCACCTCTCCAAAGCAAGTTTCTATAACTTTTTCTCACGTTGCCAAATCTACCAAGAAGAGTAATTGATGGAAAATCACAACCTCCAAGGTCAAAGAAGCCAATGATTGATGCATAGGATCTAAACGGCATCTAAATTATCTACAAAGTCTTAATTAAGTATTAAACACGAAAATTTTAATTCATAGAAGTATTTATATTTACGCATTGGGTTATAAGCAATTAGTGGTAATAAAGATGCATTAACTTGCGATGAAGAAAGTAGGGTGCATATGCTAAGACACCACTAATTATATATGTCGGAGATTCAAAATCACTACTTGGGATCGTATCTATTTTAAAACAAAGTTAATTAACAACAATCTTAAAGTTTTTTTTTTCTTTGTTGATCTTTGTGGGTAATTGAAGGCACCCATATTAATTATTTCTTTAGCATAAATCTTGCAAATCAAATAGAGGGAAATATGGATTAATTGTCGGAGACTGATCATCATGATGATCACTTTCAACATTCAAAATTTCAAAAAGAGCAAAATAGGTAATCAAATAAAGCTTAATTAATTGGGTTACGCATGCACTGGCAAAACTGCATGAGGATGGGAGCAAAAGATAAATGCTACGGAACCCATCATTTTTATCCTTTTTCATCATTAGCTTATTAGCTACCTTCCAACCGACCCCCAACTCCCAACTTCCGGCAGATGCTTCTACAAAGATTCACATAAGTCGGCTGTTGCATGCACTCGATCTGTACTCAAATTACTGTGCAACGACTGATCGTCAATGAAAAAGTGACAAACAAAAAAGGAAAAATATAATAAAATAATAATAAAAAAGCCTGCTTAAATGTTTATAAAATAGAAATAGAGGAGCATCTGTTCCCTGCGGACCCCAAAATAATTCAAACAATATTTGAATGTGGATTTAGGAAACACCCAACCACCCAACACCCTCTCTCCTCCTCCCAAACTGGTGGAAGATTGGGTGTCATGATCTTACATGCATGTGTTCTTGCACATATATACATACACACAAGAAAAAAAAAGAAAGAAAGAAAGAAAGAAAGAAAGAGAGAGATCTAGAAAGAGTTTATTATTTTTATGATCTTTAAATCAAATGGGATTATATAAATGATCAGTAAGATGTGAAAAGAAAAGTGAAGTGACGAGTAATAAATCAGGATGTCGTTAGTTGTATTTACCTAGATCCTATTGTCACATTCAAGGGTCATGTGCTTTTAATTGAAACGCGGTTCATATAGTCACATTCACATGTATATGGACAATAGTGCAATCAATGAGATTATATGATGTCGATTTCTTTTTCTTGGCTAAGCTGTAGTCAATTTTCTTTCTAATAAGAGCCTAGGTTATGAGCCGTCTCAATCCAAATGGACTTGTTGGACACAATCACATCACGCCATATGAATAGAATTGACTTCACAAATTATATATGGCCCTTTCCATTTAACAGAATATATATATATATATATATATATATATATATATATATATATATATATACATGAAAATTTCCTTCTTGTTCCAATATTGATTCTCAAATTTCAGTGCAAATAACCAATCTAAAAAGAAGAAAAGAGAATATATTGTATGTGGGTTTTTTGAAATTTAGGCAAAAAATAAAAAATAAAAAAGTCTTAATTAGTTTTAACAACTTGCTGGTTGTTGGCAAAAATTGAATTTTGTTTAGTAATAGATGAACCACGGGGGGGAGAGAGAGAGAGAGGAAAAAGAGGTGGGGTCCTTGAGGGGGGTTTGTCGAATTTCATATCTAATGCTGTTTTAGGGTACCCTCTTCCTATATAGTACCAGGAGGTCCAGAACTTAAGACCATGGCCACGTGTCATGTCGTGCGCTCTAGGGAAATGGCATGTGATCTGGGCATTTGACAATCAAAGGACGCTACCTACACTCACGTAGTTGTGTCCCAAACAAGGAAGAAAAACAATATTATATAAAAAGAGAGGTGGAGATGGAGTGAGATATTTGCTTGGTGGGGGTATAAATTGAATAATTTAATTCCCAGCAGAGATATGAAAAAAGAAGTAGCATTGAATAATATTGAATGTCAATTAATTACTAATTAAACTTTGCAACTGGCCATATTAATATTAATGTTTAGGTATTTTTTAATAATAGTACTGTTTGATCTGTTGAGATCGATCCTTAACTTAATGACAACCTTGGAGATCCAATGAGAGGATGCCATGTGAGGAGATTGATTAGAGCAAGAGAAATAGAGCAAAACAAAAGAGTGAAGAATGAAGATTCATATGGGAAATAGTATTTGCAATATAGCTAGGATCGATTGGGAGGCTGTGATTTGTTTGATGAATGAGAGGATCAATGTCCTATGATCACATGGTATTGCGCATTCAGACATCTACATGGAGGCCCACTTTGTTAACTGAAAAACAAACATATTTGCTGAAGCCCACTTGAGATCAAACCCCAGCTTGGGAACACACACACATAACAAGTCTACGCTCTCTCTCTCTCTCTCTCTCCCATAAAAACACACCAGGGGGCCAAGCCTACTCCACTGCTTTCTCCAACGCACTTGTCTTCTTCATATCCAACAGCACTGTCTAAGCATTTGTACTCTCTCTCTCTCTCTCTCTCTTTCTCTCTTATTTCTTCTGTGGTCCTTCCTCTTTATATCTCTCTTATTGCTTTCTCCATTTCTTCACACCTAATATCTAACACTTGGCTACTCTCTTTTTTTCTTCTTCTTCTTCTTCTAAGAAAAACTGTGTTTTTTGGTTGTATTTCTCTAGCCAGTGCACCCTACAGCCAGGCTCACACTTTGAGAGAAAACTCTAGGGATCGATGTCTAGCAGAAGGTCGAGGCAGTCGGGGGCTTCGAGGATCACAGATGACCAAATCATCGAACTCGTTTCCAAGCTACGCCAACTTGTTCCTGAGATTCGCAATAGGCGCTCTGACAAGGTAAGAAGAACTCTGTGTGTGTGTGTGTATGTGTGTGTCTTAGAGCAACTGCAGAGAAATGTAAGAAGAAGCTTGATAGCGTGGGGCATGTGTGACATGTTCTAAAACTCCGTAGGACCTTTCGGGGTAGTTTCAACTTTGACCCGTATATCAAGGAACACGTTTCCATATTATACAATAAAGTTTTTTACTTATTAAGGTTCCCACTTCCCACCGACCCGTACTTGAGTCTTTTTTGTTGGACCAGTGATGTATAGTAGTTTGTACATCATAACTTTGAGAATTTCAGTACTTCATTTTTTGTGGGTCTATATATATTTTATATAATTATATGTATATATTGTGTGTTTGTTTCCTTTTGTGCAGGTGCCTGCTTCCAAGGTACTTCAAGAGACCTGCAACTACATCAGAAGCTTGCACAGAGAGGTGGATGATCTGAGCGAGCGCCTCTCTCAGCTTTTGGCTACAATTGATGCTGATAGCGCTGAGGCTTCTATTATTAGGAGTTTAATTTCCCAATAAATAACCTCCCTTTATCTATTTTATCAATCTCTCTCTCTATCTCTCTCTATATATATATATATATAGTTGTGCTTTTATCTAGGCTTTGATCACTAGATCGAACAGAGGGTAGTGTCTTTTTAGATTTGCGGTGTGGATAGCCTCTGTATAAGTTGTACAATAAAGGGACTTTGCAGTAGCAAATGCCTCTTTCTTATATATACTCATTGTACTTCTTTTATGGGATTTCAGTTAGCTTATAAGCTATGACTTCGTTAACAAATAACAATGCGTACTTTTTTGCATGAAAAATATATATACTGGTCGCAAATGGCAAATACAATGTTTGAGCTTGAGCTTTTGTTGGTAACATCATGATCCAGTGGGACAAATCACTTTTTGTGAGAATGATTTGATCGAATATTTGTTTTCTTATAAACAGCCATTTTATTTATTAATTATCATAATTAGATCGATAATGGGACAGCAACTACACCAAATTAACCACGAAACCAACGGGATTAGCAAGGGAAAGGGGTTTATTAACTTTTCTATTATATTGAGATGTAAAGGGGTCCTATTGGTGATGATACGTTAACAAATGCATGCCGTTTTGTTTATATTAGAATATTAATTAAATGATTCAATTTTTTTTTTTATCGGTTTAAAATTTTGGAATAATAGTTGATTTAACATGGTATTAAGTTTAAACCCAAGTTTCGTAATTCATCTTTTATTTTAATTAAATATATCATATGTTATGCCAAAAATGACATAGGTTTTGAACAATTTTATGAAGCTACTATGATCAGTTGTTTGCCTCCATCCAATCAATTTTCTTCAAAAACATGCCATATAGTACTACGCTGCATAAATATTGTTGATAAAAAAGACACAAATTGCTCTAGATGCACGCTTAATAGTTTACATGACCAAACAACTCTAAACTGATTAAAAAAGGTAGAATTCATGCACAATTTATGTCTATACAAATGAAATTGCTGGTACTAAAACCCAATAGTGGCCTCGAGACCGTCATTTTCAGGGGGGAAGCTTATAAAAAAAGGAGAGGGTTATAAGGCTTCATCGGAGAGATTAAGTGAAGCCACTCTGATTCTCAAGTCAGAAATGGTGAGGTAGATGGGTAATTAGTCAAAATAAGGCTAAGGCTTGAACTGCATACCTCTGGGGCTCACCTTAAGCTCCTTATATAAGCCGATGTCCTCTAGCATTTTCTCCCTTTCAATTTGTTAGAGATGTCAACAAAGAGTGAGAATTCGGTTATCTGAGCTGTCATAGAAAGCTGTCAATGCGCGATTGCCTACTTGTTGGCCTTCAATTCCCTTGGTGAGGGTGCATTCGAATCTCAGTGTCAGGTTGGAAGGGTGGATCATAGCAATTAGCTGAGTCGTCGGGTCATTGAATTGTCTGGTTGTCTAGAGTCAGTGGGCCTTCGTGATGCTTAGGGGTTGATTGGACTCTGCTAAAAGATAAGCCATTTTCATGAAGCTTCTACGATCAGTTGTTTGCCTCCATCTAATCAATTTTCTTCAAAAACATGCCATATAGTACTACGTTGCTTAAATATTGTGGATAAAAAAGACACAAATTGCTCTAGGTGCACGCTTAAAAGTTTACATGACCAAACAACTCTAAATTGATTAAAAAGGTAGAATTCATGCACAATTTTTGTCTAGTACAGATGAAATTGTTGGTACTAAAACCCAATAGTGGCCTCGAGACCGTCATTTTCAGGGAGGAAGCTCATAGAAAAGGAGAGGATTATAAGGGTTCATTGGAGAGATTAAGTGAAGTCACTCTGACACTCAAGTCAAAAATGGTGAGCTAGATAGGTAATTAGTCAAAATAAGGCTAAGGGTTGAACTGCATACCTTTGGAGCTCACCTTAACCTCCTTATATAAGCCGACATCCTCTAGCGTTTTCTCCCTTTCAATTTGTTAGAGATGTCAACAAGGAGTGATAATTCAGTTATCTGAGCTGTCATTGAAAGTTGTCAACGCGTGATTGCCTACTTATTGGCCTTCCCTTGGTGAGGGTGCATTCGAATCTCAGTGTCAGGTTGAAAGGGTGGATCATAGCAATTAGTTGAGTCGTCGGGTCATTGGGTCGTTGAATTGTCTGGTTGTCTAGAGCCGGTGGGCCTTCGTGATGCTTGGGGGTTGATTGGACTCCGCTAAAGGATAAGCCATTTTCAAGAGTCCATTCATATTTAAACCCCTCCAAAAGTTTTTCGTGTTACTTTGAATGATTAGTAAATCAATCAATGAGAATTTGATATGAATACCATAGGATTTGCTGGTATTAATTTCTTTTTAGCAGTTGCTGGTAATCATTGGTATCTTGCCCTCTAAAATAGTTAAGAGTAACCTTCACTTTTGCAGAAGCAGAATTACTCATTAAGTTTGTATTCAATATGAGAGCTGCCTGCCTGCACGGCACAGGCACTTGTATGAACACAATGCAAGCATCTCGATGTGCAGAGATTTTTTAGACCGACAGCAAGAAAAAGGACTAAACTTTCGAGAAAAATCCCGTGCCTAAACCAAACACAACATGCAGATCTACACAAAGGCTAGTTTGTCGGCCCGAGACACAGAAATTTAGTGGTTTATCTCGCTGCTCAGAAGTCGTACGGATATGTGTCATGTCTCATATGGGAGCGGCCCGAGCGGGACAATATATGGTTATAAATATTATTGGAGTTAATTAAAGGGAAATTTGTTAAATAAGTCTTTAGTTTTGTAGCTCTCTCAGTTTTTAAAGTCACAAATCATTTTTTGTTGTACCCTTACGTGTTAAATAGCTTCTTCCGTACAAATTTCACAATGATCGTGTCCAAAAAGAGTTTGGTATGTCGGGTTGCTGCATAGAGTGACTTGTTAAAACTCATTTAACTATTTGTCAAAGGTCAAATCTCAAGACTAATTTAACAATTTTTTTTTTTTTTTTTTTTAATTAAACAACCCAATTAGGATTATGCAGTGCACTATTTTTTGCAAGGTGAAAATGATTGAGATTTTCCATCAACTATATTACTATATATTTTCCTGCAAATTTTTTATTAGACCCCGTTTGTTTCGACGTTCTATATTTTCGAGTGTTTGGTACGGCACATAATATTGATTAACCTGAAAATGTTTTCAGTTGACCAAAGTAAATAATTTTCATAAAGCATAAAATGGTTACTCTTCTTATATAATCCACTAAACCATTTTTTGCCGTTCTCCCACATCTTCGGGCAAGTTATTGTTCCTCCTCCTCTAGGCTACATCGTGTTTCAAGAGGGCTCCTGACTCCTGTAACACCCCCAACCTGTTGGACCTAGATCCTCTCCATTTCAAAGGAAATGAAGAGGAGCCGATCCCTTATTTTACAATGGTAGAATGGCCATTTCACTTTTTTTTAGACCATTCTACCTTTGTAGAAATGAGGACCGGTTTCTCCTCATTTCAAAGGAAATGGAGAGGATCCTTCTCCCAACCTGTTAGGGCTAGGTTTGTCACTTTTCCTCTTTTACAACAAATTTTTTGCAAAGATCTATAAGGTATATCATAGTACTTAATATAATTTATTGGATAAATCACTACTATGAAATTATGCTGATACACTTATTAAAAATACACCGAAATACTATGAAATTATATATGCTCCTTTATGGGGCATGACTACTCGAACAGGTCTAGGGGTTGTTTGAACATCTATCGAGAAAAAGTATTGGGCCTTACAATAACCCTCTCACAATTGCCTGTCCAAATTGCAAGTAATATTGGCAGGCAATTGCATTGGATCTCAATCTCACTCCTGAATGCCTTTTATTCTCATACAGTACTCTCTTTCTCCACAACTTTTCTTTGTTGTCTCTCTTTCTTCCTTGCAGCTCCTCATATTATATGAAAATATAAAATAAAAAAATTGGTGATTTTTCATACGAGTCAAACGCTAAAAAATAATTTCAAACTATTTTCAAGGTTAAAATAAAAAAAAAAAAGTGCGTCTTGACATATTTTTTGGCTTTTAAAACCTTTAAAAACGTTTTCAATTTTTTTTACAAAACAAGTGCTTTTTCTTTCTTTTCTTTTTTTCAAACAGATTTTTCGGGCGTTAAACGCATTTTTAGGTCCCTCAAACACACACACACACACACCCAAACATGCCTTTAAACTATCAATAAGATTACAAGATAAACGTTAAAGATGTGTAAGAATATTTCAATCAAATCTCAACGGATAGATCAATCAACTAAAAATTATACCACATATTATAAAAATTTCTAATTCAAATCCTCCTTTCTCAGTCTCCCACTGCCTCCTCTTGGCTTCAAATGATGAGGTATTGAAGTTTTTGATATATGCTACACAATGACATCATTAAGAGGAAGGTTGGATGGTAATTATGGTACCTGTTGGCTTAAGTCTCGTGAGGGGAAATATTCAATAAAATGAATCAAGACTGATTATGACTAACTTTGAGAATTGCTTAAGTTAGGCATTTCGACCCTACCGGTTTTGTACTTTAGTGCCAAATCAATTGAGTTTTGACATTTTCAATTGTAAGGGCCATGAGGATAATTTAAAAGTCCGTTAAAATTGTCACGTCAATAAAATAAACTTATTGCAACACATTTATTCTCAATTTCCGAAGTAGCCGTGGTTAAAATTGACCTTATTTTTTTGTCAAATAAGTCGGTGTATTATTGGATCAAGGTTGTGTAAATTGACCTTATTATAAAGAATTGATCTTTTATATATATATATATATATATATATATATATCAAATTTGAGAAAATGAAGAGCATTATACATTAAATTTGATAAGATCATGATATATTGATTAAAGAATTATTAGGTAAATTGTTCATATCACATCATTAGTTTTTTGTATCATTTTATCTCTCTTCCATTTTTGTCACACATGAAATAATAAATTTTCTCCAAACTAGTATGAAGGAAATATCATTCAACCCATTTAAAATAGTGCCAAGTGTCTATAAACATTTAAAACGTTAATCTAAGATAGTAAACTGCCATTAATGATCTTAAGAATTTAAATGTTTATAAACACGTGACATTATTTTAAATGGGTTGGATGATATTTCATCGGACAAAGTTTTCCTTTAAACTGGGTTTGAGAAATTTCTTTCAACCTAGTTTATAAAAGTGACACGTGTTTCTTTTTTTAATAATATGTGAGATGCAGATGAATTTTTAATAAAATTTATTTCAACTTTGTCCTTACTATTAAAAAAATATGTGCATCTCACATGCTCAAGGGGCGTATGTCACTTTTATAGACTAAATTGAAGGAAATTCTTCCAACCCAGTTTAGAGAAAAACTTTATCGTATTTCTTCTAGACTAATTTGAAGAAAATTTATGTCCTAAATTTTCGTAGTCTGTGGTGGAAAGCACCCCTTCTTTCCTCTTTTGTCTAGAAAACTTCTATCCATCCTTTTTTTTTTAATCTGAACTTCTATCCATCCTTCATTATTCATCCATAGCCGTGAATTGAAATGCAAATAACTACAAAAGCTAATTTATATAAATTGGTTAAAATTTCATATGGGTAAAATAAAATGAATTGCAGAGTTATGGGTTAAATTTAAGATCAGACTGTTTTAAATTTTAGGAACGGAAATGGAACTTGGGCCAAATTTCAAATACGAAAAATGTATTTTAATTGGTTAAATATTTGTTTTTTTATTTAATTTGTTTGGTGAATACTAATTTTATTTGGATGAGAGTGTGATCTGATTTAAATTTAAGGTTAATTTTTTACTAATTCATATTTTTAGAAGTCTTGTATATTTTATTTTCTACGAGGAGCCTTTATAGTATAGTAACATTATTATATTCAAGTAGAGCGTGACTTCATTCTCCTTGTAAAGAGCGTGGAATTGTCTTAATTTTCCCGTCGGTGGTTTCCCGCAATCTTATTGGCGCGGAATCTAATTCGAGAGATTGGGTTCGCTTTAGAAAAAAAAAAAAAAAAAACTCTATAGTAACCATACTAACCGACTCTTCCTCCTTTTTCATTTTTTTTACCCAAAAAAATCAAAACCTTGACAATTAATTAACTAATTACTTAATTTTTTTTGTAAAACACTCACAATTAGATATAGTTAGCTTAAATATACTTTAATTTTTTTTTTTAAAAAAAAAATTGCCAACCATAAAACTTTTAGAAGTAGCCAGTCACTCACTTTTGGACCACCCACGACGAATGAAAAAAAAATTGTCAACCATAAAACTTTTAGAAGTGGCCAATCACCCACCTTTGGACCACCCACGACGCATGAAATATGATAATTATAACAATTTTTGTGTGATAGTTGAAAATAACAAAAAAAAAAAAAAAGAGCTATGCAAATTTTTTTTTTTAGGCTAACGTGACAAGTCCATGTCACACTACCACGCAATGCAAAAGAGAGAATATGTAAATGCTACATGTACAGGTAGCATTACTCTTCGGTTTTCTAAAACATAATTTTGTCCTTAAAGTAATGTAACAAACAAAGCACTAATTCCTAGTATGTTTGGGGGGTTTGGGTTACCAAGCTGAATGTAGATTTTCTTACATGCCATATCATTAAAATTGGTATATATGCATCAGGATTAAAATGATCTATTTAAGAAAAATTGATGGACAGATTAACAAGAAATATTTTTGATGAAAGAAACTAAAATTTGGATAATTTTTTAGGAACCAAAGATATACTTCCATCTATTTAAATTTAAGCGATTTATTTATCTTATTATGCAAAAAATGAATTTGTTAATTGATTTTTCTCCATTCAATATCCCTAATAGAGTTATTAAATTGCATACCTCAAATTCGAATGTCGAACAATATAATTATGAGTAATGCTGTTTAATAGATTATTTAATAATTATGATGATGTGGTAGTAAAAATCAGTATTTTGATCAAAAACAATTTGTAAAATAGAAAAATCAATGACTGATTTTCATTGACACATGATAGTAATATTCTAAATAGCACGTCTCTCTATATTTATAGACCTTAAAAATATATATATTTGTTTATTTCAACATTAATGGACCAATGGTTTAACCAATTATATCGAAATTACATCTTAAAAAAACAAAATTATATCGAAATTACATGTTGTACGCACGCGCTCTATTCTGCGTGGGATTTGCACATTCGATCGAGACACTAGGACTTATCGACAGAAGCAACATAAAAAGAAGTTTTGGTTGGTTGCCAGAATGTTCATCTTCCTCCACTGTCTCTCTCTCTTAGAGGTGCTCACCTCTAATCAAGAACAGGTACGTGCAAAGGATAATTTCCTAAAATTCACAATGTTAGATTTATTGGGTTTGCAATCTTCCTCAGTTCGTGCTGTTTCTGGTTCCAGAAACCTTTAAATGAGTTCAGAATTTGTATGACTTTGTATTTTGGAATATTCTATACCCAGCATCAAGAGCTGTTTGTTTTCCTTTTCCTCTTCGTGGTACTGCCCTGATTTTAATTCTTGTAGTCTTATGTACGTTTTATTGTGACAATTTGGTCTGTGTTTTGTCATTTAGTTTTTACTATATCATTAGCTTAATGATGCTGTTAAGTTTCAAGTAAAACAAACTTTTCCGGACCAATTTAAGTGATGTGAGATCATTTTGTTGTGAAAAGTGGGATCTCTAAAGCTTGGATTTTCCTTTTTTAAGTTTTTCAATAACCCTCCCTTTTGGGAACCCATTTGTTTCCAAACTATTATTCAAACTCAACTTGTCCCTAATTCCCCTATCCCAAAGATTACTTGGATAAATGCAAGCCCTCTTTTTCTGTTAAAAGGCACTATGGTCGTTTTAGTGAGGTTGAATTCTCTAACTTAAGTCACGCCAGCAGTCTCACTTTAACCAAAGTTCAATCCTTTTCCCGCTTGCATTGTTTGACTTGCTTTGATGCTTCTAATTCAAGTCAAGCTTTTGCCTTTAAGAATTGGCATGCTACTGCATATTATGATGGCCCCAGGGTTTTCTCTTCCTTTAATTCTGGATCGTTTATAATTAAAAATCCCATGTGCCGATCAGTTAATAAGGCTACAGGTGGTATTTACTTTGAATTTACATCTAACCCAGAATAAAAGTTCAGGTTTTCAGTGGAAGCCTCATATTATACTCACTAGATGTTAGAAGCATCCAGTTATATGGGTCATCATAGACTATGTGCTCATGCAAGGGATTGATAAGAACATGGGACCACTAAGTTATGGACCTCACTCACCACAGAAAGGGATCGATCCTGCCCGAGATGATAATGTCTTCTATCTCTTTCTGATATCTTTCTTATCCTTAATGTTTGTTCCTGAAAAATATGGCCTTATAATGAAAAATCAAAAGTAATGAAATGCAATGCCTTCATCATTGTTAAGTGTTGAAGTAACCAAAATGATTCTTATGTGATCAGTTACCTTTTATTGAACTAAGGTGCTGAAATTTTGTTTCATTTTGCTTTTTTTACTTTCCAGATTCATTCAAATCCAAGTTTTTTCTTTGTTAAATTTCGAAACCATGTACCCTGGTTACACTGCTGAAGTTACAAGCTTATCTCCTAAAGCAACAGAGAAGGATGTTTACGATTTTTTTGCTTACTGTGGTGCGATCGAGCAAGTTGAAATTTTCAGGTACAACTCACCTACCCTGCTTCTAGTTGCTGAAAATAAATTCACTTACCAATTCAATCTCCATAATGATGGTTTGGTCATGATTACATTTGGATTTTTGTCCAAGCTGTACAGAAACAATACAAAACAGCAAAGCCATTGTGCAACTTGAAATTGATTCTATTATGCTTGTACGGAACACAAGTACAATGAATTTTACTTGCCCTTCACATCTTCATAATCTAGGATGGGGTCATCAAAGGCATGGAAGCTATCACCATAATTTATGGAGAACTATGAATTTTAAGATTGCATGACATGAAAAGTGAATTATACATTTGCCTTTCAGTTCTCATTTTATGTACCAATGTCCACAACTGCCCCATTACTCACATTGATGCTAGTGTAAAATGATGATAAATTCTCCATTTGATGAATAAGTTTGCCCCTAAATCAATAATGTTCTTCCTTGCACCCAATTTAACTAAGCAAAACAGATAAAAAAAAGTGTACAAATCTGTAATTTTACAAGTATCTAACCACAATTTTTTTTGGCAAGCTTTCAAATTATCTTATTTTTTCCTCCATCCATTTGATGACCAAAAGGAATATACCTGATTTCTAGAAACTCTTAAAAAATTTAGCTAGAGTTCTTTATAGCAACCATAACTATAAACTCCCTTAACTTCCAGAAACTCCCCTGTTGATTCTATGCAGATAAGGTGAAATAGAAAACAAAACATAGAAAAGAAAAAAAAAATAAACTGCACAAAGATTTACGTGGTTTGAAGTTGTGCTTACATCCATGGGAGAGAGATCGTTTTCACTATATCATATTTGTGAGGCATAAGTTCTATAGCACTAATTGAACACATATTAGTAACCTTAATAGGAATTATGACATCTGTCTGATTTCGAAGTTGCTTTCTTTGTTAAAAAAACAGATCTGGTGAATCTGCTTGTACTGCATATGTGACATTTAAAGATGCTTATGCTCTGGGAACTGCTGTTTTGCTCAGTGTAAGTTGCTTTGCAAACTCTCTGGGAAGAAATCAGTACTTAATATTGTTATGGGAACAAAATAGTGGCCTATTTGTGTACTTACATGGATACTTCAGTTATTGCCTCCCTCAAACCTGTTGTCTTTATTTTTTTGGTGGATTTGCAACAAGAGCTTTTGTTTGATAATAATACCATTTTGAGTGTGCTCAGTATTGTATTATATGACTTAGACATTGTACCAAGGGAGTCTGGAATTTAAGCCAGAGACAGTCTTAGAAAGTCAATGTGTTCATGTCTCGTTGAGAATATTTTAGAATTTATTTTGTATGACACCCAAGGATATTCTCAGATATAGGTATCCCTCGTTCTACTTACCAATCAACAATATTCAAGTTCTCCAGAGAATCAACTCAGAATTAGCAAGTGGCAATAGTTGCTTCTCATTTGAAGTGCATGCACTCATATTCAGAGATATCTTTGATATAAGTCATTCATTGGTACATAACAAAATTGACTTTTCATGGGGTGTTGAATTATGCTAAATTGAAAATCCCACATGCAATCAGTGAACATTAACTCATCCATAAATCGTAACTATCTGATGTTTCACAGAGCAATTGATTTGCATTGTTCAATTTTGTGCGTTACAGGGAGCCACCATTTTAGATCAATGTGTATGCATACAAAGTTGGGGAACATATACAGATGAATCTGATCCTTGGAATATTTCATCATGGATGCCTGAAGATGATTCTAGCTCAACAGTATGCATCGTTCCTTTTGCTGGCTGTAGGAGTTGGTTGCATGCTTCGTTCATTACATAAATTATATTTCACAGGATAAGGTTTTCTCTATAGAACATCTCAACTTGGATACTCATCATAGGAATACAGGATGGAGATCAAAATTGTTGCTATAAGAAATTCATAAGATGGCCAGGTTTGGTGGACTTGCTACTTGGTAGACTGCTTTTAGCAGATTGTGAAATGGGGACCCTGCATTTTAATTTTCCACTATGTGCATTACTTTGCATTTTTAACTGTTCTGTTAAGCTAAAATTGTTTAGTTTTAGCAGGCTTTTCATATGGGACAATGCACCTCCACCCGGGGAGAAGCTGTAACAGTGGCTCAGGAAGTTGTTAAGACAATGTTAGCCAAAGGATATGTTCTGGGCAAAGATGCATTAATCAAGGCCAAAGCCTTTGACGAGTCCAGTGGAGTCTCAGCTACCGCCGCAGCTAAGGTTGCTGAGCTTAGCAATAGAATAGGGCTTACCGATCAGATTTATGCTGGCATGGAAGTTTTTAAGTCTGTGGATGATAAGTACCATGTTTCAGATATCACCAAGTCTGCCGCAACTGTCACTGGGACAGCAGCTATAGTCGCAGCGAGGGTTACGGGGAAAGCAGCCATTGCAGCAGGTACCGCTGTAGCCAACAGCAGCTACTTTGCCAAAGGAGCGCTTTGGGTTTCAGACATGTTGAATCGTGCAGCCAAAGCTGCAGCTGATTTGGGTAGCCATGATAGTAAATAAGTACATTTAGTTTGCTTTACCCTTTGTTGTTGTACACAAACAGATAAAATTGCATGTCGTAAGACAGGCACAACCCTTGAACAATAACAAGGCATGTCTCTTCAAACATTCATGGTATTTGGTCCCTTGAATTTCTGGTGTGAGCGTAGACCGCTGTCTGCTTTGTGAGGACCACGATGCAAATGTTATGTGACCCTTTGAGCCATTTGACTCATCTTTCAGGTTGCCATGGACCGCGGGTTCAACGGCACCAGTCATGCCAAGCACCTTGCCGACGTGCTTGTCTTGAGCCCGTGACGCCCGGCAAGCCCACTAGATAGAAAGCCAAGGCAGTTGACTTCTCTGCATCCAGGAATGTTTGATAACGACATGAAATGTGATTAAAATTCTTCCACTTACCCTTGTGATTTGATACGGCGTATCCATATTTTTGGGTTTTCAATTCTTTTCCAATCATATTTCTTATTATATTCAGTTAATCCAATTTATAATAATTTCTATCCAAATAATTGATTGGGGTACAGAGTTGTAGGTAGAGAAGTAGAGATGCGGGTGAGTGTCTGCGGTTATGAGCTCGTATGATTAATTTTCCTTTATGTTTTAATAAACTTTGAAGTATTTGATTAAATCAATTGGATATGACGTGAAATAGGATTAGAAAGATTGACAATCCAAAAGATTGGTGCATTGAGTAATATTACATACTACTATGTTCTAGACTCAGTCTATTAAACTGACATCTATCTTTAGAGCATATGACATCTGTCTATTAAACTGATATATGTCTTTAAAGCATGTGCTTTTTGTATGCATATTTAGAAATACATGTGAAAATTATATTATTTAAAGATAAATGTCAGTTTACTAGATTCTTTTTTTTTTTAATTTTTTTTTTTTTTTTTTTATGTTAAGATATGTCACACTTGATAAAGTGAATTGAGTGCTACTTTTGAAAGTCCAAGTTGAAGAAGGCAGCTTCATAATGCCACACTGCTTTCCTCCACATGTCAACTACTTTTTAATTTTCAAATCTTCCTACTTGGCTGCCAACTACACATGCATATATATCATCAACCTATTTCGCATCCTTCTCCAATCACCCTTGCCGCGTTTCATCACCGTCTGTACAACCCAACGAACTTCTTAATTGCGTAACACTTTCACAATATAAATAAATAAAAGAAACCCTTAAGTCATGTGCTAATAATAATTGCCATTTAAACTCACGTCTATTATTTTATTGCCTTTGCAAACTATATATTAATTCAAAGTATAAGACCAAACCTCCATTTCTAACCCTAATTAGTTCTTTAATAAAGTTAGTAAATTCGCGTAAAGTTGACCCTATTGTCAATTTTTGCCATTTTCAGACAACTCCCTTTGAGTTTTGACACTGTAAACATCTCCGGGACTGTAAGCACTTACTGATTATTTCAATTATTTGTTAGGGAGAATCCGACATTATGGACTGGTTTTTTCCAAATGGATTTCAATGCGACAACCATAATTGATCCATTTCCATCAAGAAGTGGTGGTTGGATTACAACCAAATTGAAACCTGTAGGTGATGCCATAACCTTAGAGATAATGAAACTATGTTGTGAAGCATATCATTGTTTTCTTCCTCTTAATTGGTAAGCTGATTTTGATATGATTAGATGGGCAAAGTGTCATGTAGCCTATAACCTATTTATGATTTTGTTGGCTCAAGGCCCTTATGAATTTGAATGAAGTAACATGATTGAAAGGAGAAATGAGCAGGTGAAGAAATATATGTTCATTTTTGGCTCTTACTCTTTGAATCATTTATGTGTCCCTTAGCAGCTCCACCCTATGCAAATGGATATCTAGCTCCATCTTCTCCCATAATAATCAAGTGCCTCATCTGAAAACCATAGTGCGCCACCCTATCTATATAAAAATACTCTTTATTAGATTAAAAAAAAAATTCAGAAAAAGTAAGTCATTTTTTATTGGAGGATATAGGTGTTTTTTTTTTAAAAAAAAAAAAAAAAAAAAAAAATTGGACCGGGAAATAGATACATTACAACTCAAATGGTAAATTGGACAGACATTGCAAAAAAGATGATAATTAAAGGGAGATAAATGTAGTTAACCTAAAAATATAACTGTCCGGCTTGGTTCTTGTTTTTCGAAGAGGTGATTACTGAAATCAACAATATTTATTTATTTTTTCATTTCAGTAAGAATAATTAAGTCATTGAAAACAATCATATTTGTAAGTTTATTTATTTATTTGAAAATGATATTTAAAATACTTTCTAGAAACACAACCAGACTTGTCAAATTCAGATTGATGCTTGGAAGCCAAAAGAAATAGTCTTCAGGTTGAAATTCTGAAGCCGAGGTCAGCAGTGAACATTATTTAATTTTTTCTGGGGAAGCATTGAGCTCTTCTTCGCCCACTTGACCATGTCACTTTGTCATTCTTCCTCTAATCCCTGGTCTTCTGGTCACTCGCCGACATTGACCAAGACATGTTCTTCACCTAATTTGGATATCAGTCTTCACCATTTTTCCTTTTTAAGTGTTCTCCAATATAATCAATGAATATTAATATAAATAATGAATTCCAAAAGGTTGGTCCAATAATATTGCTCACCGCCGCTAAGTAATGCAGCCAAACTACTATTCATATAAATAACAAGGAACAGCATTTTTTAAATCATGGAGCAAGATTTTCATGCTTTTATAATTTGCTTTCTTTCTGCCCTTTTTATGTGTACAGAGTGCACTTGCAATGGTTTCAATCATGCTTCAAAAGCCACTTTAGTCTTTTAGTACATCATTGTATACCATATAGTAAGGATTGTCATTTCCCGAACGGCTTTGTCCGAATTTCAAAGAATTTGGACAGAAAATGCGAGAAGGGTGATTAGGCTTTCTCATTTTCTGCCGAAATTTTTGAAATTTGGATAGAAAATTAAAGGAGTCTAAATCCATATTATAGTCTCATAGACTTGCATTGTTCCTCTTCCTCACGAATCCCACATGAAATTGGTCATGGCCTCAATCAAAGCCGTGGTGAGTGGTGCCAACCTTTTAGAAAACCGATGGTTTGCAAGAAGAAGAAAAGGAGGATGAGCTGCTGCTGAGATGATGCACATTTTGATGTAGTATCTTTTAATTCACATGGAAAGGAGAAAAAGTATACAAAGCCCTGTTTTGCTTTCTGAAAACAAAATATAAAGTATACAATAGCCCTTACAACAACTCATTGATCGAGGTTGAGGAAACCTGCTTTAGAACAACCTTATTCACCCTCTCCTGCTACTACAGTTTTTTTTTTCTTTCTCATTGATCTCCAATCAAACAATAACAAACTCTACTGTACAACAAACAACTCACCAAAAAGCAAAAAAGATGGACACAAAATTGGAAAAAGTGCCTTGTTAATCAGCCTGTAAAACTAAAAGCAACAAATGGGGCATCGTATTAGCCCATTTTCATTGCAATCAGGGCAACGCTGGAATCCATACTCACCCTCCTCACCCCCTTCTTCTTTTTCTTCTTCTTCTTCTTCTTCTTGTTCTTCTGCTTCTTCTTCTTCTTCATCTGTTTCTGCTTCTTTTTCTTCATAGTAAATTTTACAACTACCGGAGCAAGTCTCACAAGGCACAAACCTTATATCCCCACAAGCCTCGCAAACAAGACCACCGCCCTGGCCACCATCATCCACCCTTTCGCAACACTCTAACAGCTTCTCGAGCTGGCCATCCTCGTGCAATCGCCGGATTTCTTCAGCCCCGCCGATGTATTTTTTACCCAGAAACACCCTCGGCAAGCCTCCGCCGCTAAACCCTTCACCCATTACCTCTTTCAGCTCCTCCTTGAATCCCGAATGCATTGACACGTCACGCTCGTCGACTCGGATTCCAAGGCCTTTTATGATCACCCTGACATGGCAACAGTCCTCGTACGTCTTCCGCACCCCACGGAGGCTGGTGAAATACAAAACGACCTTGTCGTTCCCGCATTTGTACCCATTACCGACAGTACCGTTTACCTTCGTTTCATTGCCGGCTTCTGCAAACACTTGTTGATGATGTTGTTTGTCATTGTCCAATGGCCGGAGATGAAATGGGTTATCGGATGGTAGCTCTTGGAGAGATTTTCTGAAGGTAGAAATTACTTCCGGATCGAAGTCGGAAATTACAGGCTCACCTTCTCCCATTTGAAGCCACATGGGCTTAGGCGAAGCCGCGCCGTTCTCTTGAAACCTTGATTTTGGGCGATCGAGCGGATTCTGAATCGGATTTGGATTTGGATTGCGAACAATATCAAACGAAAAGCTCCTGAGATGAAGTGGGGACCGGAGAGGACTAACGTCTTCAAGGCCTTCCATCAATTCCCAAGCATTGATGGTCTCGGGCTCTCCTGGTGGGGTTCTAATCGGAGTCTTGGGTATAATTTTCGGGATTTTCTGTTCGATCATGTTCGACCACGTCTTGGCCTCGATTAGGCCGATCGTGAATTCCTTACTCTGCTTCTTCTCGTTCTCATCGACGTGGCCATTGTAGCAGCCATTGCCGTCGTTGAGATCGTCGGCGACGTCGATGATCTTGTTGTTGGAATGGTTGATTTGGTTGAGCGAGCCCAGTGTGGAGGAGGTGAGAGCGACGACATGGTAGCTATCGCCGCGGCTCTGCGGTGGGTGGTGGACGTGCATAGAGTAGCTTCTGGGAACAGGGGAATAGTGTCTCTGGCAGTGCCGGCATCGCTTTTGCTTCGAGCTTGCACAACCCATTAGCCGCCCAACGCAAAAAATAATCAAGATTGGATTGGAATTTGGAAAGAAAGCAAAAGAGCAGGCGAAGGCCAGGAATTTGAACTAAAGAAGCGATTTTGAATGAATAGTATTATAATTGGGATTGGGAAATCAAACTAAAAAGAACATTCCCGTGTGAATGAGCTGAATGAATGGGTTGGGTTTTTTGTGGAGATTCAATAAACAAAAGCACAGCTTCCAGGAAATGAAGATCAAATTTCGAAAAAGATAAGATAATTTTTACAACGGATAAAAAACCAAAACCTTTACCTTTATGTTCGCTATTAATAACGGACAGGCGAGTTCATTAAAACTCTTCAGCTCAGAAAATAGACATTGTGAAAGCAAATTCGAAACCGTCAAAGACCCAGTTTCGAATTTGGCTTCATTTAACTCGTACCAACGGATCTTCAATGAAAAGAAACCAAATTGTATGATCCCAAGAAATGCTCATGCAAAATTGAGAAGAAGAAGAAGAAGAAGATAAAGGCGGAGAAGAAATGGGCTTCGGCGATCTTGGAGTCTCCAAAGACCCCGTGACAATGATCAGAAAAGGATGTCCGTGAAAGGAAAATTCAAGAAGAGAAAAATGAGAGTGAAATGGAATTCCAAAGTCAAATAACGAGGGCGAAGAAGAAGAAGAAAAAGAAAGACCACTTCACCACTTACACACCCTCTGATCCCACACGCTCTCTCTCTCTCTCTCTCTAAGACTCCATCTCTCTTCTAGAGAGAGAAACTTTTTGTATCGGAGGGGACTAGAGCATTCCCAATGGAAGAGCCATATTTTTATGTAAAATAATTCTTTAAAACTCACTTTTATCTAGTTTAGCTAAGCCATTTTTAAGTGTCTCCACGTCCGATTAGTTATATTTCTAAAAAAAAGGTGAGAAAAGATTTGGAAAAAAGATAAAGCAGGAGAAAGAAACACTAAAAAATAAAATGGCTCCCTTAAAAAGTGCTGCTACATTTAACTTCTTTTTTTTTAACTCTTTTAATCAAATATCTATTTTACATATATTTTTGGCTCATCCAATATGAAAAGTTTTTTGAATACTTGAAGAGGTATTTTAGATAAAAGTAACATTTAGCTCTTCCATTAGGAATGCTCTACGAATCCAAATTCTAGTTGTGAGCAATGTAAATAATGTACCTGTGGCCAAACGCAATGAAAGAAAGAAAATGATTTGAGGCCTTTTTCCCTTTTTTTTTTTTTTTTTTTAGTTTTAGTAATTGAGAGAGAAATACGTGAGAGTGAGGGCTTAGAGCATTCCCAGCAGCTATCCGGTCATCTTCCCTAAGTTTAAGGATCCAAACTACTTTTTGCTTCCCTATGTCAATTTCCACTCCAATAGCTTCCCTTAATGCTTCCCTATATTATTAAAATATTATTATTTTTATTTTACCTTTTTTATATTTTATTCATTTAATTTAACCATTCTTTTTCTCTCTCATCTCATCTCATCTCCGTCGTCATTCTTTCCTTTCTTTCCCTTCCAGCAGCAGCCCACTTCTTCTTCCTATGATTTCTTCCTTTTCTTCTCCTCCAAGCAAGGAAGCTGATCTTCACTCCCGTCCCTGTGAATCTGTGATCCCCTTGCACCCAACCACCTCAAATTTCTTCAATTTACAACACCCCCTCGCGATGGCTATCAACCTCATGTCGTCCAAGTCTGGCGAGTTCTTTATCGACAGCGACTCCAGCCCTTCGCACAACACGACCCCATCCAACTCAATCGGCATGCACATGCCTTGAAATCTCTGGGTTTCTTTGGTTTGATTTGATTTATGGGTTTCCAATTTTCGCTTTTTTAAGCACAACTTTATGAGATTTTTGGGTTTCTTTGGTTTAATCAGTTGAAAGTTGAAACAAATCTCTGATTTGGTCTGAAATCTCTGGTTTGATTGGTCTGGGTTTCTTTGGTTTGAATGCCTTGCTGCTGGTTTGGTGGTGCTGCTGGTTTGGTGGTGCGAGCGAGAGAGAAAGACAGGGGTGAGAGCCGTGAGACGAGAGGAGAGAGGAGAGAGAATATTTTTTCTAATTTAATAAGCCTTTGGATCGCTACAGTTGAACCCAAAACATTGGGTTCAACTGTAGCATCTGATGGTTTAAGGAACCATATAGGGAATCTGCTGTGGGACCTTTTTTGCGATTTTTTGGACATATTCCCTAAACTTAGGGAACAGACTCCCTTATAGGGAGTCTGCTGGGAATCTTAACAGAAGGGTGGGCCGGTGGGGGTCGTAGAATTCGGAGATTTTCCACACGAACGTGTTTGCACGGGCACGAACCTCTAGTAACGGTGTTTGACGGATGTTGTCAGTGCCACTCGCACCTTGTGTCGCGTGGGAATTGGACGTGGCTTGTTTTAGGGACGGCTGTTGAGAGACGGTGCTGTACGGACCCACCGGTTGCCCTGTAATGTTTGTTTATCTTTTTGACGCGTGTTTCGCAATGCCTCCCAAGCTGCGTAGGTGAAGAAGCTTCCTACATGAAGTCACATTTTTCTTAGCTAAACAAAAAAAGACAGAATTTTAATGGATAGTTTTTTTTATATATATAGACAGTTTCTTGCGCAAAATAAAATTTAGACCACAAATGAATCTCTCCATTTCACGGAGAGGGTCTCCTATTCCCTTTGAATTTACTACAGCTTCAGAAATAATTGGATTATATTGGTCACTCCACCCAAGAAATTGTACAAAGTGGAATATTGCAAATAAGTCAAATATGTTTTTGGAATCTCGTGATCGATTGTAATACTAACTACCAAGTGTCATTTGTACAAGACGAGAAGTGAATTAATTAGATATGTCGTGATGTGTTCTCCAGCATTTATTTGGAGAAACTCGTTAGACATCATGGTGGTTGCCTGGAATTGGTTAATTTATATATATATATGTTGGATATGTTTCAATTAAGTTCGACTAATCAAAAGAAATAGATGAGTAGCTCTAGATAGATAATTCTTTAGGATCGATGTTGGATATGTTTCATTATCTAATGACACTAATGATCATTTCTCTTTGTCGTGTGACTTTGGCACCAAATGAGCTAAAAATGAAGAACATATTGTTATTCTTGAAGACTTAGTTTACAAGTTAGCTGTTACCTTCTAGAAACCTAATCATCAAATCAACTAAATCTAGATCATAAAATTTTTCTAATGATCATTGACTTGAATTCAAGCTAGGTGTTATTGTAAAAGATGAGAGGTCAAATAGATTTATTTGGAGGAACTTTAATTTTACATATCGTGGCAATTTCGTGGTTAATTGGTTTATATATGTAGTATCTCAGAAAAATTTAATTGATGTAGTATCACTAAAAGAAAGAAATGATCAGTAGCTCTAGAAATTAAATTTTCTCAGGTGGGTGAGAATTGGATATGTTTCATTATGTAATTAATGGTAGACTGGTGATATTTTCTTTATTATTGGTTTAATGAGTAACCTGAAAAATTAAAGGTACTCCAAGTACAGGAATAAACAAGCTAGGAGGAAAAGCTAGAGTAGAACTTACAGGGGGACAAATATGTTATGACTTTGATGGGGGCAGGCCCGGCTGGGTATGGGGCTAGATTGGGTTGCTTTTAGATAGGCCAATTTATTGTTCAAGAATGACTATGACATGACTCGTGAATTCGATATAAATTCAGCATGAAATTAACGAGTTAGAATTGAGAGATTTGACAAGTTTAATTAAATTGATTGGGTTAAGGTTAACTTTTATATATATATATATATGCATTGACACAATTTGAATCTGATACGCAATATAAGGGTTGTCGATTTTCGACACGACCTAAATTCGGAACACCGAACCTAACACAAAATTAGCGAGTAGGTTGAAGGGTTTGTCTCATTTAACTAAATCGGTCGGGTTAAGATTGACATGTACACTCTTATACTCATGTCTCGAAACAATTCAAAATTGACACACAAACATGAATGACCATGCATAGGTTTAAAGGCCTAAATTTCTGCATCCATCAGTTCTCGATCTTTTGATGTATCCTCTTTATTTAAGGTGAAATGCAGAATAATTGTTTCATAGTTTAAATTAAATTTCATAGATTTAATAGTCATATGTTGTCACATGGTGAATATGTTACCACTTCATTTTAAAATTTTAAATGACGTGGCACCATTTAAACTGCAAGATGAAAAAAACAATCTGGATTCCTTTCCATTTCCTTTTTTTTTTTTTTTTTTTTTTTCAATTTTATGTTCAAATATTCAGCCAAACTAATAAAACCCTGAAATGGTCAACTTGTGTAACCCTAATTGTTTTCAGAGTATTCAACCAAATTTTGAAACCTTGCACACATATTTCTGTTGATCCCTATTCATTAATTCCTCCCTCTTAGAGTTTTTTGACACATTACCCATGATAGAACACAGTTGTTTTGGGCGGTGAAAAAACAAATATTGATAGGCCTAATAACGATGAAAAAAAAGGTCCATTCTTAATATTTTACAGCCCTTTTTCTTCTTGAAGCAAAAGCATTAGGTTACGTTACATTAGACAACGATAGCTATGAAAACAGTGACATATATATGACTTTGTGACTTTTGTTTTCTGTTTCTGTTTTCAAAACAAAAACATTATCAAATAACCCAAAATCATAAAATAATTTTTCAAATCAGAAATAGAAAAACACCCAAAAAAGTTCACTGAGATATAGCTACGTATAGTCATTCGATTTCACAGCAAGAAAGAAGTAGAGATGGATA
Organism: Corylus avellana; assembly: GCF_901000735.1. Lineage (NCBI taxonomy): Eukaryota > Viridiplantae > Streptophyta > Magnoliopsida > Fagales > Betulaceae > Corylus > Corylus avellana. Next base: position 32,956,691 of record NC_081545.1, read on the forward strand.
ATCGAGTGCATGGCATGGGGATTGGGTGAGCTAATTATTACATATAGGAACGTGCGATTTAGCCACCCACATGATGGCATGTGAAGAATCCTTCTTTACGTTTTCCAATACAACCTTCGGCCCTTACAGCTACTTCAATTATGGATGCACCTGGATAGGAGGCACTTCGATCAATATGCTTAAAGGTACATGTACGGACAGATTGTCTCCCAATTTGATCTCTGATATGAACAATTTAGTCTGTATGAAACTTATCATTTGTAAACATAGGGAATGGGGAGGAGGGAAATTTAGAGAAGACATTATTAGTAGTTATTGTTGATTCAACGAGTGTCGGTTTGATTTAACGGTTTCAAAACATAAGCTTTGAAGCTCAAATGACAAAAACATGAACTTAGAATAATGTCATTAGTGGGAAGGATGAACAATGCTCTACCGAGCTGCATTGTCTCCATGATTCTAATGACTGCTTTCACTAACGTGCAGGCCTCTCCCATTAAGCCGAAAACAGGGGAAATGGTCTCTATAACTAACCCATCAATAAGTATAATAAAACTTATTTGAAATGTGTAATTATATATGATTTTCTATTAAGGAAATTAATATAAAAAAGAATCATATGTTTGACCACTTTGTGTGGGATTAGAAGATGGAATTGAAATGGGTTCTAGGGAGGGTCGGTGGCTTCTTGGATGGAATGTCTGTCTGCCTCTGCCTTCTCATTTAATTTCATGACTTCCACTAAGCTATGCTTTTTGTTCATTTTATATTCTAAATTGCCTTTGGAAAATTTTGGAAATCATTGGGGCACCCACTTCGCCTATAAATCGCACGGTCCATGTCTTATAGTGAATCTCAATTTTGGGATGACAATCAAGCAAGCTGTTTACACGTGGCCCCACACCAAAATTGCATCTTAATATGTGCAACAAGCTTCAAAACTGATCAAGTTTTCCATAGATTTAGGCTTATAATCTAGAAGAGTAATGTTGATACAATAAGAGCATGTTTGAGATTGTGTTTGAAAAATAGATTTTTTAAGTCAAAAAAGCTTTTTGGCAAAAGCTTTATTTTTAAGTTTTAGCCAAAAGTGCGTTTTAGCAATTTTTAGGTTTTTTAGACCAATAAAAGCGTTTTCAATTTTTTTTACCAAATGCGTACTTTTTTTTTTTCTTTTTTTTTTTTTTTTTTCAAACAGACTTTTTGAGCATTAAATACACTCTTAAACCCTTCCCAACAGCTACCCGATCATTTTTCCTAAGTTTAAAGATCCAAACTACTTTTTGCTTTCCTATTCAAATACACTTCACAATAGCTTCCCTTTATAATTTTGTTTTTATATTTTCTTATTTTGTATAGAAAAGTGTGAGATGAGAGAAAATGTCCTTTTTATGATTATAATAAACTATGTGGATTGCTACAGCAGAACCCAGTACATTGGGTTCAACTATAACAATCTTACCGTATAGGAAAGATATAAAGAAACTGTTGTAAGTGAATTTTTGTGATTTTTTTGATATTTTTCTTATGTGTAAGGAAAGGAAGCAGCTTTAAGGTAATTGCTGAGAATACTGTACTTGTTGCATTCTTGTCATATTTGGACTTTATTCAAGTGATCTGGAAGTTAGTGTTGAGTTAAGTGTCATTGCCAGGCTTCCAAAGATTGTTATTAGAAAAATTAGGCAAAGTATGATGTAATAGAAAAATGAACAATAAGTCCTAGCTTTTTTCACCTAGATAAAGGAAATATTTCCATAAAAGTAAACTTTTTTTTAAAAAAAAAGTATTTGTTGCATTGTAAAAGAGAAACAATGCCACTTGGCATAAAAGAAATGTTGTACACCTACTGCCCTCTTGCATCATCAGCATCATTTTCTAAATTCATAAATCATATACATAGATTTTGTTAATTTTGAAATGTTATAACCTCGTAACTTAAGTTGATAATGGGAAGTGGGTGGATTTAATTAAGTGGGAGTCATATGGGCCTTTGCCGTCAAGAATAAGCGTTCGAGAGCAGCCCACTTGACGATCAGCATATCTATTGCATGTGGCCCAACTCTATATTTCTGCCTCATTATATTGGTCCTATTTTGAGACCCAATACTGTGATCAATGGATTATATAAACGTTCGAGGACAGAGGTGTGACCTCAACATTAATATGGTTTCCCAGGTTGTAATGTTGGGCTGAGGTCTCTGTCTCCAGATCTTTGAAGCCCTATTTGACTTCTTCAGAAACCAACGGATCCAGCCCACTATCTTCAGCCCAAGTTCAATTACAAAAGGCGCCAAAACACAATTTTTTCTTTTCTTTTGCTTTTTATTGGATTGAAATATAGTAGAAGACCCTTTTTTTTTTTCCCAAAATGATCAGTTGAAGAGTTGAAGTATCCAAACCTTTTTTTTTGTACTATATATATATATATATGATCTTGAAATCCTTTTAAAGTTCTTCGAATCTTCAATATATATCCTCGATCGACCTAAGAGAATCACATCTTATGCCCCAGGATTTGATAATTTGATTGTAGGAATATGAAGTACAAATGTATAGGAGCAATTTGCAATTTCTGTCATAGCTGATAGCTCACTCTTGGCTTTATTTGTGTAGGTGGTTAAATAATATCGTTTTTTTTTTTTTTTTTTTTGACATAAAATATCTTCCAAGTTCATTTATAAAGCTAGAGACAAAAAAAATCTTCAATAGTTATCCACTATTTCCAGGGAAAAAGTTCAAACTCATGTGTTAAAGAAGATATTTGCCATAATTAAAGGGCTTTTTATTTTTTATTTTTTTAATTTTTATAATAATAAAACCTAAGGTTTATTGAATAAGTGATGATGGATGGTTTTCAATCAGACTACTTTAATAAAATAGTCATATCTCGTGATTCTAATTAACATCGGATATTGGGGACATACTTGGTGGCGCTGAAAATCTCATTCAGATGGGCTACAAAGTTATGTTTCATGAAGTTTTGGTAATTCCAACGTTTATTGGGTCAAACAAGATGTATAAAGAAGGTTGAAAAGCTAGACAAAATAGCTTGTTCGTAGTCACTTTTGAACGAGAGTTGGGAAAAATAAATTTAAGCAAGGCATAATCACTCATTCGTTGTCTCATCTGAAGTTGAATTTGAACGAGGTAATCTAAAGCACTCATTCGATAACTCGTCCGAAGTCAAGTTCGAATGATTTGCTGAGTTAATTAAGGATTCAAGTGAGAATACGATCAAAACCCTAGCCAGGTTCGAATGAGCCATTGACATGTTCGAATGAGTTGGGATGAATTTTTGTAAACTAATTTTATTTTAGTATTTTATTAGGTTTAGGAGTCTATGTAGTATATAAATATATATTATGGTTATCTAGAGTTTCTTCATGAGTTTTTGATGTATTTTGATTACTTTATCAATAGAAAACACTTTGGGAATGTTTTTTTTTTTAATTTTTTAATTTTTTTAATCCTACCTTGAATCCTTGATTGACTCTTGGTTTTAGGAAGAGTTGTGATTATAGTCTTGTTTGTCTTTACAATCCCACTATGTCACGCTGCTTCAATAAAAGGCATCCTACAATTTAATTTAGCATATTTCATCTTGTATGAAATTTAGGCGGTCTTGACTCCTTTGAAGTAGTCAAATCTATTTATATTTTATATTTGATTTTCTAGAAGGTGGTGTGCACTATTCACACTTCGCCTTTCATAAGGTGATATTTTTACTGTTTAAACATCTCAAATTTTGAATCTAATCACTATGTTTAAGGTCTTTTGCCAATTGTCACTATCAAACGTCACTACATCAATAGTGACGTTTTTGGGCTTAAAACGTCACATTCTGCGTGTCACACTATTTTGAAGTTTTTTTTTTGTAGTGACAGGTCCTAAAACTTCTACTACCACTAGATCCACTTCATTCAATAATGTCCTAACACTGTTTTCACAAGAACTTATTCACTTGATCATCGTACAGCCAACTTCAAGCACATCAAAAAATTTTATTTTTGGATTTTTTTTCACACACACACACACACACACACACATATATATATATATCTTTCCAAGCGCCTACAGATTCTACAGCTACGGACGATCAGAGGAATAGTCGGTAGATTAGCTACGAAACAAGATATTTTGGAGGATTGGCCCACTATAGATGCTTATCCAATAATGTCTCATATATATTACAGTACAAGGACATCTTTTATATGATATTAACATTACTTGATTCTGCAGCAAACTTTAAGCAAGTCCAAAATTTTTGTGTCTGTCCTTCTAACCTTTTTAGCAGGCATAAAGACACTAAACGTTATAGCTTCAAACTTTATTCAATCTGTATATATATGTTGCTTGAGGAGAACAACTATGAAATTTCCCCCAAGACTAAGTTATGATTTATGAAAAGAGCTGAAATTTAAGTCCCAGACGAATGAGAAGAAAGGTGAACATTAAAATATTGCACGGTTGGAGAATAGAAGAACAGCTTACTATTATAGAACTATGTATAGCAAAACCATGACAATATATAAAGAAGTGTTTGTGGTTGAAGAATCCCCAAGAGAGATAGAGAGAGAAGAGAAGAGAAGAAAGCAGAGGCACATGGGAGCAGGAGGGCATGTGGAGAAGATTCAGAGCACTTTTCTTTAATACATTTTTGAGGTGAGCACTGAGCAGCATCAAGGAATAACATGGATCCACCCTATTCCAAAGGGGTACCCCCTAAACTTCTAATAAAGGCATGTGGGGGGCTTTGTTGTAGGCCAGGCTAAGGCAGTACATTGTAGGACCCGCACCTTAAAACATCCCATCCACCACCTCCTCCACCACAAGTATGTGAATGGGGGGGGTGGTGGGTCTCTCAGTTCCTCTGTTTACACTTAGCACTATGAAAGTGAAAGCAACAAATGATTTCTCCATCAATGCATAAATGACACATACCATCCCATTCCCATACCTATTCCACATAAAGACCAATCTGCTGCTCTTTCAAAAGGTGGAGAGGAAGGCCATTGTAAGGAATAATGGGAGAGGTACCCTTATTTTTTTGATTGAATGGGAATCTTATTTTGCAATTCACCACTACTCAATGATCCTAATACATCATTTATGATGGGCTAATTGCTTTCAAATATAATTAAAGGGGATGTCCTATATAATTAAAATATTAATTAAATAATTACATTTATTTATCATTTTTATAAGCTTAAGTTTTTTAGATAAGTAGTAATTTAACATGGTACTAGAGTATTAGATGTCACCTACTGTTTACCTCTCATTTCAATTAAAATATTTCACATGTTGTCTGGTTCATATTGTTAAATTACTATTTAACCTAAAAGCTTAAGCTGATAGGAAGATCTAAATTTAATCACTTAATCATTAGTTTAATATCCCCTTCACGGGTGGACTCAAACTCTCTTTTAATAGGTGATGTCCAACACGTGGAATATTTAATTTAAATGGGGGTGAATTGACAGAGTCAAAATTCGATTTCAGGACCTTTGGCTCTGATACCATGTTAAATTACCATTTATCCCAAAAGCTTAAGCTGATAAGAAAATGTAAATTTAATCACTTAATCATTAGTTTAAGTAAGAAAAGCATTAAAGTATTAATTGAATAGTTAAATTTATCATTTTTATAAGCTTAAGCTTTTAAGATAAGTGGTAATTTAATATATATTAATGAGAAGGTACAAGGATATACTTAAATTTCATGCATATTTGATATCAGTTAATTAAAAAAGTAAAATTTAGAGCACACTTTTATGTTCTAATGGTATTCCTGCATCTATTGAGGACATGCTGAGAAGCATTGATGAAAATGAGGTTGAACTTTCTTGGCCTTGCTATGCTCAAATCCCTAAAACAGTGAATATTTTTCAGAACCCAAGGTAACACACAGAATATGGATACTCTGAATAGAAAATACCCTAAATTCTCCAGCCAGTGCCAGACTCGTATGATTGATAATGCAAGGTCTACCATACATGTATTTTTATTTCTCGAATGAGAAACCTATAGCAATTTTTTATTGATTTCTTTCCTTGGATTCTGGATATTCATGTTCCCAAGTTTCCTCGTCACACATGGCCTATGAAAGCATCTGATGGCAATTTACGTTGCTGGAAACTATATTCTTTTTCCTTCTTACTATCATTATTTTCTTTTTCAAAAAAAAAAAAAAAAAATTACAGTTTTACTAGAAGGTTTAAACTGGTATATATATTGAACCTTCTTGTCTGTAACTTTATGATGGCCAACCCTAATATTGGCATTCATTTGTGCTGGGTGGTAGCCAACAAACACTTAATTTTTGGCTGCAGGCTCATTGATGATGATGAATGTCTTATATGGAGGAGTCCTTATGAGAAAGCAAACATGAACAGGATTTTCCTGTACTAAAATAAATGAATCCACTGTTCATTAATTAATCCTTAATAGACAAGTTTCTTAACAGTAAATAACTTCTTGGTTCAATGTTTTAAAAGAAGAAATTTAAATGAAGGGTTTCTCCCAATAACCAGAATGTAAAAGCCAGTACTAGATCAGCATACATAAATGTCATTCCTTTTTTTGTTTGGTCAAGTGGAAAAGGAGGTATATATATATATATATATTTTGTTGTGCATGCAGCAAAGCCAAAACGAAGACTTTTAATCCTAGGATTCAAGCAATAATCCTATACTCAATTCACCAGCTCATAGAACTTGTGTTTCCAACATTCCAACCTCTAGTAGCCAAGAACCAATAAAGTTAATTGATTTGGAAGTAAATTGTATGTCAAGTCATTATAACCTAAGCCTATCCTTGCTTTCCTCCATTAATTTTTTATGTGCTAGCTAGTCGTATGAGAGAGAAACAGAGAGGGAGAGGATGGGGTCCATGAAAGCTCACTTGTGTGATATATTACAAAATTTACACCTCTCCTTCTCCTTCTCTCTCAACCTAAAAATCGCTGTCTTTCAGTCTCTGCACCCCCATCACCCCATTCTTTCTGAGACCTGTCATCACCATGAGAGTGAGAGCCAGACCATAACCCTGGGCACCATAAATTGGTGCGGAAAGATCCACTACTCAAAGCAAAAGGGTCTGCAATCTGCATGATATTTTCTCATGACATGGCCTTCCCACCATCTCATACTTACATGTTCCAAACTCATGATCTCCAAGATCAGGACCACCTCCCTGCCTCCAACACCCTTAATCCCTCCTGTCCTCCTCAGCTCTATCATGGGCATGTCCCTTTCATGATGAAGAGATCCATGTCATTTTCTGGCATTGAAAATAGGTGTGAAGATCAGCATGGAGATGATGAGTTGTCTGATGATGGAACACATATTGGGGAGAAGAAGAAGAGGCTGAATTTAGAGCAGGTGAAGGCACTTGAGAAGAGCTTTGAGCTGGGAAACAAGCTTGAGCCAGAGAGGAAAGTACAGCTGGCCAAGGCTTTGGGCCTGCAGCCAAGACAAATAGCCATATGGTTCCAGAATAGAAGGGCTAGGTGGAAGACCAAGCAACTGGAGAAAGACTATGAGGTCTTGAAGAAACAGTTTGAAGCAATCAAGGCTGACAATGATGCTCTCCACGCCCAGAACAAGAAACTTAATGCAGAGGTAATTGTCTTCTTCTTGTCTTCTCATTCATGATCTGGGCATGTTTAATTCTTGCTTTTAGTTTGTTGGTTTTGTTTCTCTTGATCTTTACTTGCTAATCATTTTACAGTTTGAGATCAGTATAGCACATAAAAATGAAAACATCATCACTATAAATTTTTATGTCCAAAATTAAGCTGGAAATTTTCAAGCTTGAAATTTGGGTAGAGAGCTTCCCGTTTCATTTTGCTTGCTAAATTTTGGTGCATACACCTTAAATTTTATATGGGTTTCTAATTCAAAGTCATGATCGATTCCCTCATTAACTTTTTGGCTTGATTGGTTTTATCACTCTTTCTGAAGTGTCAGTAGTATCAGAAGTGCATCTCTGAAACAAAAATTATATTAAATCACAGTACCTCTCAACTAGACCTAGTTGCAATTAAGTATATAATAAATTTGATTCCGATTTATCGTCTACATTGGAAGAACAAGAAGGTTGGTATATATTGATCTCATTCTGAATTTTCTCCATTGAATATTCATCTTGATTGCTTGTTGTATATTGAAATGATGCAGTTAATGGCTCTAAAAAGTATAGATACAAGTGAAGCCGGGCTTAAATGCATGAAGAAGGAAACCGAGCTTTCATGGAGCAATAATGGAAGTGAGAATAGTTGTGACATCAACTTGGATATTTCAAGAGCACCTGCAATGAACATCGCAGTATCTTCACAACTAAGCAGTAAGCAGCTCTTCCCCTCATCCCTTAGGGCTACAAGCATGTCCCAACTCCTCCAAGGCTCATCAAGATCGGACCTCCAATGCCTGAAAATTGACCAAGTGCCTCAAGATGAAGGCTTCTGCAACATGTTCAATGGCAATATTGAAGACCAACATAATTTTTGGCCGTGGCCCTAGTTGTATAGATTTAAACATATCTAGCTGCTCCAATTTCACTTGGGGTTGGAAATCAGTATGGGAAATTGAATAAACACTGGAAAACACACTATCTTTTCCTTTCATTTTGTGGATTGTGATGAATATGCTAGGTTGAATCATACCCTCTTTTTTTTCTTTTCCTTTTTTTTTTCTTTTTAATTATAAATTAGTAGTTTATAAGATACATGTGCTACCGAGTGGGTATCCAGCTCTGGCATGTAGCAGGCCATGAAATAAAAAGGGATTCTCTCCTTACAATTGTCAGTTTTTTAATGGGGTTTGGTGCTTTGGAATCATAAGTTTGCAGATTGTATAAAGAAAGAATAAATTGTATACAAGCGCTTTAGAGAGAAAGCTCCAAAGACGAGGAAGCGAGCTGACTTCATGCATGCATCACTGATTAGGATGAGTGAAAGGATGAGAGCAAAATCTAGGCGGGAGTTAATGAAAGAACCTAAAAAGAAGGAAGTTAGGATTCTGAGCACGCATTCCAAGAGGAAAGAAGCCAATTAGAAGGAGGAGAAACAACCAAAATGGATGGCTAGGAAATGGTCTTCGTTTGGTTTGATTAGTTTTGAAGGGGACGTTTGTAATTTTCATCTGACAAAAGAAAGTATCTATCTGTGCACTCCTTCTGTAGAGGATACATGTGACCTACTGCCACCATTTCCTATCATCCAAAAAAGCGACAGATCATTCTCTCTCTCCCTCTCTCTCTCTCTCTCACTCACTCTCACACACACAAACTGTTCCTTGCTATCCAGTTCTACAAGAAAAAAAAAATGGTTTGTTAACCTCAAAAGTAAAAGATAGAATATTTACTAGGGTTTGGAGTTTGTAAGTCAATAACCTCATTATATACAATTTACCGGTCAAATACTAAATTGATTGTCGAGTATATATGTTTGAGTGACGTTAAAAATGTCACAAATGTAAGTGGGTAATAGAATATAGTTTAGTATAAATCCATAAATATAAATTTTTGGATTGAATGGTGTTCCAACAAGTATATAATGGTTTGACTGAAAAGCTTTTATAAGTGTCAATCTCTTTAACAAGTGGTATTAAGGCCGATATTAGTGTGCGGTATAGTAAAGCGGCATAAGTACAAAACAAGATTGAATCTCACACTAGAAAGATGTTACAAAATTCAAACCCATAAGATTAAGTTTTTGAGTTGAGCGATGTCTCAGATTTCATTAAAAGCCTTTTAAAAATGTCAATCCCTTAACACAAATTAATAAGTCAAGCATGTGAGTATGTTTAGATATGAACAGTACTTGGTAAGTGTGTAGACATTCCCAATTTGGATGTGTGGGCTTTGCCTCACCACTTTCAGATAGAAGAGTCTGATCCCAATGCATAGGAATATGCGAAATTAATTAAAGCCTCCATGAAATTCAAGAAAAAAGTATAAAATATTTGAATAGGACATTAACGGTTATATTACATGAGAAACTCCGTTGGCAGCATGTTTATGCTATGCACATGTTCTACATAAATTACTGCATAGATATGCAGGAAATTAAAGTATGCTCTGGCAGCATTAGAAGCTTAGTTGTGTCAGAGCAGGGAAAAAAAACCAAAGAAGCTTTAGTTGCTTCACAAGGCATTCACTTTGTGCTTGAAAGCATAAATTCCCCATGAGAAAGCATGATAAACGATTCCTCATATATATTTCATATCAGAAGAGAAGCATTCTACAAGTAATTACAGAAGGAAAGGCAGATGATGATGATATGCTTTCTCCACCAAGTAAAACCTCCATGAATACTACATCAACTCTGTGAAGTTGCCAAACAAAAATATTTAAGGAGTTTCAAAGAAAATCTTAATTGCAGAGATCTGAAGTAACAGAAATTCCTGCCATGATGCCATCTTTGTGGTTGTAGTATGAAAATATCGGAGGCAGATATACATGCAGGGGTATCATAAATACAGTGTCTGAGATTTTTTTATTTTTTATTTTTTAATGCAATGCACATGCTTATGAGATTGGTCAACTGTTAAAATAATAAAAAAATTACTTTGATTAATAAATTGGCATTGTGATGGGGGGAGTTCCTTGTTCTATACATTCAGAACCAAGAATATACACATTTCCCTAAGGTATGTTTGGATTAACACCAATATATAAAGAACATTTAAGTGAGCATGCAGAAGAAAGAAAATTGCTTTTATTTTTAGTGAATGTTATTTGCTCAGGAAAAAAAGAAAGTGGCAGATCAAAGAACAACATAAAATTTCTATAACATAATTAGAATAGTCACAGCAATTTTCCATATGTGCCCTAAGGCGCACACTTACTAAAGTCGTAATATAGTATATTAATAAGAAATATGTGAATGCAATCCTCCCTTATAAAGAGCCTAAACATATCGGTAGGCTTAATTCCTGGGAAAAGGAGAAAAACAAATAGTGGGCGAAAAGTTCAGTAATTAATTAACATTCCCAAACTTAAAATAAATCATGATTTTTGGAAGAGTAAAAGCTTCTCAGTTCATTTCTTAATTATGAATTCACATATTATTACTATCTCATATGCATGGAGTTGTGCGATCCAACTTTAAAAGATTTAGCAACACCCATAACTGTGGATGCGACCTAACCAGCTAATGTTACTTAATGTACACTAAATATGGTAAACTTAGTGATGGCCACATCTTCACATAACCGTATTTTTAGTGTGGTGTGCTCCATCCTAACTTGGTATTGTGTTTCTTTAATTCTTAGGCCAAACATCTTAAAATTTTGGGATAAATGCAAAATTATTCTATGTAGTTTGAGGTTTTAACAAATAACTCTCTAAGTATTAAAAAGTGATTAAACACTCTATGAGATTTAAAAAAAAAAAAAAAAAAAAGTCTTTACAGTTAGAAAAGTTGATAAAATTTGTTAATGTGTCATATCAATATCAATCAGAACATGACAAGTGGTCACTTACGTATATATATTAAAAACCAAATGACAGTCAGGTGGCTCCAAAAATCTTCTCAAAACAGACATGAGGAAGATGATTTTGTGGGGCCTTCATTTGCATTTTCTACTTTCAAATCGTGGTAAACAACCACTGAAAAATTGAATACAGTTTGCAAAATGAAACCCAAAACAAAAGCAAGTGAAGCGGGTCAAATAAAAGTGCATGGGTGTTTTAAATTTTGGGTTTGAATTCAAGTTGAGCAGGCTTTTAAAAAAAAGGCAAGCCTTTCTGAGCATCTTTGTTGGAAGAAAGCCTTTCTCTTTAGCTCTTTTTGGGCCACAAACCCTAACGACCATGTATACTAGTTGACTCAAGGCCAAATTCGTATCTTCCTCTTTTTTTTTTCTTTTTTTCTTTTTTTTTTAATAATTTTTATTTTATAATTTTATATTATTATTTTTTTGGGGTGTAAAGTTAGTGCGATTTGGGATAGAAGGAAAAGAGAGATTTACAAATTAGGATAATTTTTTTTTTTTTTTGGTAAATGTTATTTTGATGTGGGGCCGACATGAATTTTTTTAAAAAACCGTGTTAATGGAAGGGAAAATGACCATCTCCATTTTAAAATCCATCTATTTATTTTATTTAGTATATTTTAAAGGGTATTGCATTATCTCAAAAGGGTAGCTTAATTGGCTGTAAACTACGCTTCATGAAGTAGATGTTACTAGTTCAAATCCATCTCTCCCTCTCTTGTGTGGACATGTCAAAAAAAAAAAGAAAAAAGTATTGCATTTAATGCATTACTATCATTAAAACTTTTGGATAATATTACCATTCAAAATGGAGGAAATTGATGGATTTTGAAATGGAGAGGATCCATTTCCCAATGGACGTGGATCAAGTCTATGTGAATATGATAAATAATAGAGATGCTAGCTAGGAGTGAATATTTTTCTTATATTTGTCTAATTTTATCTTACAAATCAATCATTAAATTTGTATATTTTATATAAGTAAGTGGTGAACCACAGAAATTTAATCTATTAAATTTGTAGGATAATATGAGCCAAATATAAAAAACTTATTGATCCATAACATTTTCTAAATAATATAGCGTATGGGACATTGGCTGGCTTCTGAAAGGCCTTGACAAGACTCGTTAATAAATTATCGGACAAAATATAAACAGAGGGACAAAATCTAATAATGAAATGTTCATAAGTACCATTTGCAGTACTTTTTTGAGAAAGCTTCACTTATTCATGAACTTTAATAGTTTTTACAATAACTTTTCAAAACTTTAAAAACTTTTAATATCGGGTATTCAAGTGTAAAAAGTTTGCAATGACATTCATACCATTAAGTTTTGATTTAAATTAGATAGTAAAAGTAAAATGTTTCTTATACTCTTGTAAAATCTAATAAACATATAAAATTACCCTTAAATTAAAAATTACAAAAAAAAAAAAAAAGGTTCGTGTGAGTGGGGGGGTTTTGGGCCTTGGATTTCTTCTCATAGTGGTTGCTCGGTCCCTTGGGACTTGGGCCTGTCTTTAGCTGCCGACCAGACATCAAAATTCCAACTGCATCTCTCTCACAGTCCCCAGGCTCACTTCCTGTTGTTTTACACTTTCCCTTTCTGTCTCACTCTCCCCTCGAACAAACATACCACACTCTCTTCCCTCACTCCTTTTCACGCAAAGTGCACGTTTCTCTTTCTCTGTTCTTCAATTACTTTAAAGCCTCTCTCTGTGTATGTGTTGTGTTGTGTGTGTGTGTGTAGAAACAAGCACAATCACAATGCCTGTTTTGGTTTCTCGTAGCTTAGCCTTGACGCTATCGTAGAATGTCTGTATGGGATTTAATGAATGTGTGTGTGTTGGGTGAGCTAAAACAGAATCTGAAATGTCGGAGTGCATAGTACATTTTTTTAGTCTAAGCTGTTCAGCTCCTAATATCTGATTTCTAGGTCTTCATAGCTCTCAATTGAGGTATTCCTGTCTGTTACAGCTACTGATTACTCCAGGTGGTGTTTTTATTTGGTCTTGCATGTACATTTTGTGATCTGGGTCTCGCCCATTTGAGGCATTCTAGCATTCCAAACCTGTTTTCTTGTCATTTGTGTTTGAGTCATTTTGGGTTCTCCTAATTAAGAGTTGGGTCTGCTCTAACGGATGTTGTTGAATTTTGATTGTTCGATTGGTTTTTCTTTCTGTGTGGGTTTTGATTGTGAGTGTTATTTGGGGCATTTTGATGTTCTTGGGTATGGAGGAATATGCTAAACCAGCTTTGAGTGGTGGTGATTGGTGGAATGTGATGCTTCTGAGATATGGGAGTTAGCTTAGGGATTTGAGAGATGGGATTAGGTCCTGATGCTATTGAGGTTGGGGCTTGGGACGTGGAAAAATCGAAGGGAAGGAAGAAGAAAGATGGAGAAGCTGAGGGGACAGGATGTTGGATTAAGTTTAGGTTCATTGGGAGCTGCATGTCTTCAAGGTCCAGCGTGGATAGCTCTATAAGTGGTACTAGCACGCAATACGGTATAATTTTATTTGTTTCTAAACCATTATTTTATGTCTACTTTGTTTCCTTACAATGTCAGTCTTGTTATCTGGTTTACGTAGTTAGAGAATTGGTTGATCTTTCACTATAGTTTGTTATGATCATATCAAAGGCCTTTTTTGGTGCCTGTAGATATTGAAGTGTATATTATGTTTGATTCTGTTATTTTCTTTGACGTGCATATTATGTTATGCACATTTAGGATATTGATACCCATTTGTAATGTACTAAATTTTTTCCTATGAGAACCTATCATGTCATGATCATTTTCCATTTGCTGGCCGATGGATACTGACTTTATTAAGTGCACAATTACCTTTTTTCTGTTAATACTGTTGGTTGATGCCATTAATATAGCTAGTAGATACTTGCAAGTTTGGTGATATCTTACTAAATTAAGAAGGGCTAGGAACTTACAAAAATATGAACTCATTGTGTTTTTTTTTTTTTTCATCTCTGAGAAATGATTAGTTGATGGTTGTCGGTTTGTTGTTTCTTACTTAATCAAGAAACGCTAGGAACTTACAAAGAGTCAACCACATGGAGTTGTTCGTGTTTATGATTTTTTTCGCCATCTCTTTTTTAAAGAAAATATAATTGGTTAGAATGTAATGGCCCATGTTTTCTAGCCCATTATCTTAACTATTGGTACGAGAAAATGTATCGATTTGGATCAATTAACGAAAGTATGGTTTCTATAGGTCATTGGCCAACACTGCCATTAAACATATTACAAGATGCTGAAACTGTCAAATGTATACTAGCATGTTTGGCCATAATCCCAAACTTTGATCTGTTTTAGCTTCAACTACCATGCTGGGTTGATGACTTCTCCCAAGAATCCTAGATATAGAGCTGTAACATGCTTGTTTTTTAGTGTACTTCATATATAATATATCTCTATCAGTTTTTGTGGAAAGAATTATCAGGAGTTGTTGTCAGTAGTCAAGCAAAAGAGTGGTGCCTGTAATCAATTGTAAATTATATTGCTTGAGCCTTAATCCATCTCACATATTTAGATATTTAAGAAAGTGATAACTTTTTATCTGATTGTGTCGAACATTCTTACATATTGCTGACCCATGTGAACAGTTCTGAAGTGTTGGCAAGTGTTTAACATGCTTGTGTTGGGTGGCAAGTGTTCTATCATTGGGCTCTAATTATGTGTTACTGATCAGAAAAAGAAAGAAACTAGTTATAGATATGTAAACATCCCAATGTATGATCATCTTTGGTGGTAATTGAATTTTAGAATGATATGATCATAAATTCAGATGCACATGGTGAAAACAACCAAACCGTGAGCAAAGTATGAGATTTAACAAAGCCTTGCCCTGCTTTATGGGATTTGATGGATTAAATAACTTCTTAATTATTGTGAAGTAAAATTTGGCTTCACTTTGATCCTTTGATATGTTTAATTAATCTGGTTTTTAATATAGTTGAACCTAAAACCTGTTATTTAGCTTTTGAAAGATTTAGTTGGACCTAATATCCGTGATCAGGCTGCTAGTCATGCTTTGTGTGTTGTTTATAACTGCACAATGTTGGTGGTTTACCTTAAAAATAGGTCAATATAGGTTCCATTTACAGTACATAACTACCTATACATATATATGTGTGCATATAGAGGCAGGTCTCCTTGTTTATTCTTCGAGCCTATATGAGGAACTGCAGATGCTTTTATATATGGCTTTGCTGGTTATAGTTGAATTTGGTTTGATGATTGTGTGATTTTTGTGTGAATCAGGTGAAAGTAAATCTACAAACGATTCAAGCCGAGACCAACCAGTTGCTCCAGTTGTGTCATCTTCAACAACTAGCAATGCAGAAAGTATTCTGTCCACTCCCAACATAAGTGAGGAATTGAAAGTTGCTTCTCAACTTCGAAAATTCACTTTTAATGAGCTTAAGTCAGCAACGAGGAGTTTTAGACCTGAGAGTCTTCTTGGAGAGGGTGGGTTTGGTTGTGTATTCAAGGGTTGGATCAATGAAAATGGAACTGCCCCAGTGAAACCTGGAACAGGGCTTACAGTTGCAGTAAAGACCCTCAACCACGATGGACTTCAAGGTCATAAAGAATGGCTGGTAAGAGAATTAATTACCAATTTAATTTCTTTTGTTTGCTCTAATTATTAAGTTGAGATTGGAGCTGCTTTCACTTCTGTGACTCATAGGTACTTTTGTTTCCTTTCCACATGGCAGGCTGAAGTTAATTATCTTGGTGACCTCCTCCACCCTAATTTGGTTAAATTAATTGGTTATTGCATTGAGGATGATCAGAGGTTACTTGTCTATGAGTTTATGCCTCGAGGAAGCTTGGAGAATCACCTTTTTAGAAGTATGAATTTTGGTTCACATTCTGGAATTTCCTATCCTTCTTGCATGTGTTTAACTTTATGGTCTTTCTATTGTTAAAGTATAAATTTTTTAAAGATAACTATCGGATGTCTGGATTTGCTGAATGGAATTTCAAAGGAGAATTTCATGGTTTTTATTCTATTTATTCTATTTTTTAAAAATTGGCTAATTATGTAATCCGGTGTTTTTCCCTTAAAAGATGACATTTACTTATTCTTGTTCTTTCTGATCCTGTTGATAACTTGATTTTATTTTTTTCCTTGCTACCTGGTAAGTGGTCCTGGAGAGTTAATGTTGTTTGAAGCTGTTCTTGACTTGAAGCTTCAAGTTTCAGTGCCTTCCTGTGGGAAAGAAAAAAAATTTAACATATAAAATGTGTATGGAAAAGCAATGAATTGATGTATACGATTTTTAAGGCATTAGTGTGTGTATGCTCGCGTGTAATGTAATTTAAAGTCATATTTGGTCTGTATGTGTGTTCTTTCTCCAAGAGAGCCCGGGGATAGAATGTTATTCCCTATCATTTGTCTTCAACAGTTCAATGAATGAAGATTTAGGGAAATAATACTTCATATATTATCATATTCGTTATGATAATTTGTGTGGAAAATACTGTCCAAACACCACCTAATTATATCTATTGAGTGGATAGTGCAATTTAGTAACCACATGAAAATGTTCCAGTAGGCAATTTCATTTCTTTTCTCTGGTAATAATTATGTTATACACTGCAGGGCCTCTGCCTCTTCCTTGGTCCACCAGAATGAAAATTGCACTTGGTGCTGCAAAGGGTCTTGCCTTTCTTCATGAGGAAGCTGAAAAGCCAGTTATATATCGAGACTTTAAAACATCTAATATCCTGTTAGATGCGGTGTGTAGCTATTTGTTTTCTTTTCTTATTTTAAATAGTTCCATTTGTGCTTCAAATTATGCGAAAAATATATATGTTTGTTCATACACATTACCTAGATCTTGCTATTCCAGGACTACAATGCAAAGCTTTCTGATTTTGGACTTGCCAAAGATGGTCCAGAGGGAGATAAAACTCATGTATCTACCCGAGTGATGGGAACTTATGGTTATGCAGCCCCCGAGTACGTGATGACAGGTTAGTATGGTTAAATTGTGTTTATCATATTTTTCTGCATTATGTCATATAATTTTATTTTTTTAATATGATTATGTGCTGCTACTAGATTAGCATTCATTGTCCTAGGTCAAATTCTTACAGGTGATCCAGGAATCCGCCTTTGATTTTTTCAACCGATGTTTCGATATAGAAAGATCTCCTTTTTTCCCTTTTAACATAATCTGGTACTTGATAACATCGTTACATTTTCCTTACACACTCAGTGGCGGAGTCAGACATTTTCCTTTTGAGTGGCCCATATAGTGTTTCCTTGTGGAATGATATTACCAAAAGTTGGTACAATTTATATGTTAATTCACTTAAAAAAAGTAAAACTCAATATTTTTTTTTTTCAATATATATATGCATATAAAAATCAATTTTCTTTCAATATATATATGTATATAGGCGCGCACACATTCTCAATGATTAAAAAGAGTGTATTAAAGTTTTAATGCAATTTAGCTGCCTGCCACTTGTATAATTACTGTACCTTCAAAAGATTTTGGAAATTAATGTCCTTAATTTTGAAAGAGATCGAGAACAGAAGAATTTGATTTGAAGGGATGAATGATGACGTAGACTATACAAGTATGGATACATAAAAATGTTAGTAGCTAACACTAAATCAAGTGCTAAAAGTCTTTAGTTGGACCTAATTAGTGGTTTTTAAGGAATCTATCTGAAGCACCAATGCCTAATACTATCTATCTTGTCTAGGACATCTTACATCAAAAAGTGATGTCTACAGCTTTGGAGTGGTTTTGCTTGAAATGTTGACGGGCCGAAGATCCATGGACAAAAACCAACCGAATGGGGAGCATAACGTAGTTGAATGGGCACGGCCACATCTTGCAGAGAGGCGAAGGTTCTATCGACTTCTAGATCCTCGGCTTGAAGGTCGGTTCTCAATCAAAGGCGCTCAGAAAGCACTTCAGTTAGCTGCCCACTGCCTTAGCCGCGACCCTAAAGCCAGACCTCTGATGAGTGAAGTTGTTGAAGTACTAATACCTCTGCCCGACCTCAAGGACATGGCTTCTTCTTCATCCTACTTTCAGGCTATGCAAGCAGAGCGTATGGGGTCATACCCAAATGCTAGAAATGGCATTAGAATTCAGACGGGGTTATCAAGGAATAGACAACCAACCAGGAGTCTCTCCATACCAAATGCTCTGCATGCTTCTCCATACCACCATAACCATCTTTACCGGTCACCCAAACCTAGTGTTTGAAAACCGTAACATTGAGCACTGTATTATCTCTTTGATACCCATTTTGTATTCTTTTCTTAATATGCCATCTTTTAGAAGATGCAGTAATCTTGGCAATCAAAGAAATTTGGGGGAGGGTTTGATAGGTGGCAGTTTGGCTTTGGCTTTGTCATCAGATTTGGATAATGGAGTATTTCTTTTTGATACATAATTGGTGGAGATTGGAGAAGCCCTGGAGAGAATCATGAATTATGCCTCACTTATGTGGTCTGTAATCTATTTTGAGCATTACAATTTAGTCAGGAGTATTTCCCAGAAATTGATCTTAGCCAAAGGCAGAGAAAGGTACACACTCAGGCTACCACAATTCCTTTTCACTGCTTACGTTGAATGTGAATTTGGTGCACCTTCAATTAATCTTCGGGACAGGTGGTGAATAATTCTCATCTTACTTTAAGCACCCTATTTAAGCCGTTGATTGATTACTTCAACAAGCATACATTCTAGTGCGGTCGGTTCTCCATGTGAAGCTATTATTGCAAAATGCATGCATGGTTCAGAAGAAATGAAGAGATGCAAATTGTCGTTTCGACATGATATATGGCCTCGATTGGCAATGTTATTGCATTGACACTGGGCAATGCAATAACAGGGCGCTTTTTCTATCTTCTTTTTTTATTTTTTATTTCCTAGGAGATGTGGAATTTAGAATTCAGTTTTTGGTTGTATGCTTTTTTATTGATTCGATGTTGATAGCGAAATCTTCAACATTCGACTGCAATAGGTTATCATCACGTTGGATAAATGAATCGATAAGAATTAAGATACTCTAAAGCCTATCCTCATATTCGGATGTAATTTTTTGGCATGCTTAGCCACTGCAAATCTTTGTTGAAGCACATTAATTCTTTGTATATATTATATATATTGCTTTATTGCATTTATTATTTTATTTTTAATCAGGTACATGATATATATGTATCATATGTATGTAACATGATAAAAAAAAAGGGTAAAGCCAATAAAGTTATATAATTTTTATAGCATTATAATTGTCATACATAACATTTTTTATTCATACAAGCTCATCAAACAATATATTATATGATACTCAACCTAACAACAAGCACTTCATAATTGAGCTTCATCCTCCGATCCGACCATATGCATTTCTTGGTTTTTTAGCTGCCACAATGAAAATGCATGCAAAGCCTTGGCTATTGGCTTCTTTCGAGAAAGAAATTCTTAAGACACACATTTCATTATAGGCCGAGAGTTTGGTTTGGCGTGTAGACATGCAAATGCTACTGTAGCGATAGGAAAAATATCCTGTGCAACTAGATAAGTTGGAGGTGGCAGACGTTAATCTAATATTTTATGTAACATCACATTTTGAGAAGACGATGATGATAATGAAGTGAAGAGTTCCATTGGATGTCTTCCCATTAATATTTCCAATGCCACTACTCCAAAGCTATAAACGTCGCATTTTTTAGTAACTTTTATGGTATAGGCTAACTTTGCATATAAAAAAAAAAATTAAAAATTAAAACTATTACAAATGTAAAAACCTTTATTTCCCTTTTTCCTTTTATCTTTTATCTTAACGATCTTTTTTTTTTTTTTTTTTGGTATATTTTTCAATGAAACAAAGTTGTCCATTGCATAAAAATTTCATATTGAAAGTGGTTGTTTACGATCATGCGTGAATAGATTCAAATAGTAAATGAAAAGGTAACCCTACTAGCTTAAATATTGGGGAAGATATTTGTTCTACATATATGACTAGTTTTATGTTCTAGAATAATAGATAATGTTAAATAAATAATGATATCAATTATAGCAAGAAAATAATGGTTTACATGAAGCAATATAACCATAAGTGCCTGCAACTAATGTTTGATTGGAGGAATCCAGATCAAGAAGTTTAACTGTGCCAAAGTCAGAAACAAAAGCCTCTAGTTTATTGTTCAATAGAATATTGTTGCTGGATATATCTCAATGAACAATTGCAGGGATGCACTCATGATGCATGTAAGATAAGGCGTGTGCTGTTCCTTTGATGATGTTTACCCTCTTGCTCCAATCTAATTCCACAACTTCAATGTCATTATTTAGGACACAAAACAGACTTCCCCTTTCCTTGTACTCATAAACCAAAAACATGCTTCACTTATGTAAACAAAACCCATAAAGCTTTATAATGTTTCGATGCCTGATCTATGTTAACACCTTTATCTCGTTCTTGAAACTCTTATCGAAAGTTGGATTCTCAGCTTCTAAGCGATGAAGTTTTTTCAAGGCAACTATTTTGCCACTAGATAGTTTTGCTTTGTAGACACTACCATAACCACCTGTCGCAATACAGTATTTTATATCAAAATCCTCGGTTGCTTGAATGATATCTTTATATGCAATATTTCCATCATAATTCCATATCGAGAACAAGTTCCCATTCTTTCTCTGTGTTGACATAGATTGGGTTTTGTTGATCATGTGTTGAGACAGGAATAAACAAAAACCCCCCAAGGACTAAGAATCCAAGGAAAATGCTGATGGGTGCAACGATTTTTACTTTGGGTACAATTGTTTTGTTACTGGTTGAGGCGGAAAGTACTGGAAGGGAAGGAGGGAAATGTGGCGGGCAAGGAGGAAAACCCACGAAGTCACCACATAAGTCGTTGTTGCCAATTAATGAGTCAGATGTATGATTTTGATAACCGTTTGGTATTTGAGCCTCCAGAGAATTGTATGATAAGTTGATATGTGCTACAAAAGTGAAAGGACGGGGTACTTTTCCAGAAAGATTATTATAGCTAAGATCCAAGACCGCTACAAGTGCTAAACCCCCAACTTCAAAATGTATTTGCCCACTAATAAAGTTATGACTAAGGTTTATAGTAGACAACGAATAAAGATTTCTGATCTGATAGGGGATGCTTCCACTTAAGGAGTTGTCGCTCAATATCAAGTGCTCCAACGAAGAGCAACTGGTTAGCCGAGTTGGAATTGAACCATTGAAATTGTTAGATTCGAGAATTAGATGGGCCATCTTCTTCAAATTCGCTATTTCTCCTGGGACAGAACCATTAAGGCTGTTATTCTCAAGGTGCAAGTGAACCAAATTCTCCATATTGCCTATTTCTAAAGGAATGGAACCATCGATTCGATTGTTACTAAGGAACAAATATTCCAAATTAGTTAAATGGCCCAGAGTAGAAGGGATTTGACCACTAAGGTAGTTATTGTCGAGGTGCAAGTAAATCAAATTCTCCATATTGCCTATTTATGGGGGAATAGAACCATCGATTCGGTTGTTACTAAGGGACAAATATTTCAAATGAGTTAAATGACCCAGAGTAGAAGGGATTTGACCACTAAGGCTGTTATTCCCGAGGTGCAAGTAAATCAAATTCTCCATATTGCCTATTTCTGGGGGAATGGAACCATCGATTCGATTGTTACTAAGCGACAAATATTCCAAATGAGTTAAATGGCCTAGAGTATAAGAGATTTGACCATTAAGGCTGTTATTCTCGAGGTGTAAGTAAATCAAATTCTCCATATTGCCTATTTCTGAGGGAATGGAACCATTGATTTGATAGTTACTAAGGAACAAATATTTCAAATTAGTTAAATGGCCCAGAGTAGAAGGGAGTTGACCACTAAAGCTGTTATTCTCAAGGTGCAAACTTTTTAGATGAGTTAAATTGCCCAAAGTAGAAGGGATTTGACCACTAAGGCTATTATTCCTATGGAACAAACCTTCCAGATGAGTTAAATGGCCCAAAGTAGAAGGGATTCAACCACTAAGGCTATTACTCTCAAGGGACAAGTAAGTCAGATCCTCCATACTGTCTAGTTCTGAGGGAATGGAACCATTGATTTGATTGTTCAAAAGGAACAAATCTTTCAAATGAGTTAAATGGCTCAGAGTAGAAGGGATTTGACCAACGAGCATGTTACCACTTAGGTCCAAATTGGTGAGATTGGTTAAATGCCAAAGAGATGAAGGGATTGGTCCAATGAAGTTGTTTCCACCTAGATGTAATACATTGAGATTCCTCAGATTTCCTAATTTTTTGGGGGATAGAACCATTGAATTGGTTATAAGACAGATCCAGGTGAGTGAGATTGGTTAAGAGCCATAGAGATGAAGGGATGCTCCCTTGAAGACTACGTCCAGGAAGAACAAGGCGGACTAAATTAGGGAAGGAAGAGAAGTTGAGTTTTAAGTACTTATCTCCATTGAGCTACGGCTGATGAGTCAGGTCAATCTCTGTGACGCTTCCTCCAGCGTTGCAAGTTAGACCGTTCCAGTACTCGCAACGAGTTGAGGTATCGTTGCTGTAGTAATTACTCCACCATCCAGTCTCCAGAAGAGCCTTTGCTTCTAGTTGTAGTGGTGATGATTCAGATGCTCCCACAAAGCTCCACTGTCCTCCAAATACGTTCCGTACAACAAGATACAAGTAGCCCATGCTACCACCACAATGGAAATGGAAACGGAGGGTGCCATTGTTTACAAGCAGTGTATGATTGAATGGCAAAAGGGTTGAATATTGTTATGTCCATATATATGTTACTCGGGACGTACACTTTAATAAGAAAGCTAGATCCTATTCAACGGTACTGTGGAGTGCAGTGCGCAATGGGATTGGGAAGAGGAATACAACTCTTAGGTTAATTTATTAGTCTTAAAAGTTTTATTATTATTATTATTATTATTCTTAAGTTAAATGCTTCACAATTTTTGACCTGATCAATAATATTTGTCACTAAATATTAAAATGTTAAAAATGCTGCAGGAGTTGTCATTCTTCCATCTCTTTATCTTTTCTAAATAACTAAAAGAATCGCCAATTCAATTTAAATGCAAATATTTGGTCTGTTTGTGTGTGTTCTTATGATAATTTTTGTGAAACGTTCTGTCCAAACACCACCTAATTATATCTATTGAGTGGATACTGCAATTTAGTAACCACGTGAAAATATTCCAGTAGGCAATTTCATTTCTTTTTCTCCGGCAATAGTTATGTTACACGTACACTGTAGTCTGCAGGGCCTCTGCCTCTTCATTGGTCCATGTTTCGGGCTTAATTTCTCAAGCACTGTAACGGATAAATAATGGTAGTTCGAGGAACCTTAATGCCTCCCAAATCAACTCAAGGCGCTGAATAATATTAGTCTTTGCTTACTTCCATTAATAAACTTGTTCTCTTTAAATAGAGAATTATAAAACATAATAGATATAAAAGACTAATAGAAATAAACTACTTCTAATATTTAAATTATAAATCTGATTCTATAAAGATTACTTAAAAGCCCAATAGATGAAGGGATGGGTCCAGTGGATGTGTTTTCACTCAAATGTAATTCAACAAGATTTTTCAGGTATCTCAACTTTTCAAGGATGGAAATCGTGGAATCAAATTGGGATAATTTCTAGATATATCCAGATGAGTGGGATTGGTTAAGAGATATAAAGATGAAGGGATTGGTCCAAAGAAGTTATTTTCATTCAAATGAAACTCAACCAAGTTCTTCAGATTTCCTAGTTTTGGGGATGAAACCATTGATTTAATTAAAAGAAATGTCAAACCTCACTAATTGGGTGAGGTTTGTAAGTGAAAGAGGCAACTTACCTGTCAAGTTATTATAGGACAGATGAAGGTGGGTGAGTCTCGATAGAGTACCTATCTCAAGTGGAATATTCACCTGAAAATTATTACAAGACAGATCAAGGTGGACTAAATTAGGGAAGGAAGAGAAGTTGAGATTCAATTTCAGACCAATTATTTTGTGTTGACGTTGAATGAATGACTTCCAACGTGATTCTCACGAACTTCTTCTCTTTTCGAATCCTATGGAACTGCAAATTTCCCACCCGTATGCTTTCTCTGAAACCATCTTGGAAATTTCCTCCCACTTGCATGGTCGTTGGATGACTTGACTATTAGCCACGATTAATTGTCAGGTCCCATATGAGGCAAACACAATGAAATTCTTGTCTTTCCAAATCCTATGGAACTGCAAATTTTCCACACGTATGCTCCTTCCCTGAAACCATCTTGGAAATTTCCTTTTGAGTATCATAGATAGGGCAATGGCAAAGGGTTGATTGTTATGTTCACACGACTTAGGACATTTCCATGAGAAAGTTACAGATGGATTGCGAGTGTGTGGAGACATAAGGACTGAAAGTCAAGGTTTGGTTTGGACAAATTTAATAATTCTCGTTCCTTTGCATCAGTCGAATTGCAGAATTTTCCTGGAATTGTCTCACAATATTTTCACGGGATCATTTGGGAAATGGATTTGGTTTAGGTGCTGTAAAAAAAAATTACACAGCATTTTCGGTAGTTTTTTCAATAGTCACTGGACTAGCTGCAAAACTTGCAATTCAAATCAGGGCTTATTAAACATTGGAAAGCAAGTAGAAAAATGGTATGGAGAACAATATGATTAAAAATAATATACTCATGCAATTTCTTCGTCCTTGAATGATTTCACGGTTACATTGGAATGCCGCAACATTATTCTCTGTAAGACTGAAAGTCAAAGTTTAGACCAAAGAATTGACTTTGGATCAATCTCTGTTTACATCACAGCCAGAGAATATGCCATCTTGCTCACTCAGTTCTCCACAATGAATTCTTGAATTCTATTCCCGTATGACGTGCCTCTCCCTGTAATCTCAGTATAACTTCATCTCCAACTTCGAGTGAGGTCACAGGGATTGCTGTTTTTTGTAACCCAGACCATGCAGAAGATGGGATCAAGGTTCAACCCTATCATATGAGGGGGGGAAAAAAAAACAACGAACTAAAATTTGACAATACTAGAGATGGTCTAGAGGGAGATAAAACTCATGTATCCACCCGAACCCGAGTGATGGGAACTTTTGGTTATGCAGCCCAGAGTATGTTTAATCAGTACTCAGTAGTAGTTCCCAGCCTTGAGGCTTTTTTGTTGTCTACTTATTCTTCAGCACAAGCACCAACAATTGATCTTACCCAAAGGCGGAGAAAGGTACATACATGCACATCAACCACAATATTTTTTCACTTGTTGAATGGGAATTTGCTGCACCTTCAATTCCTAATATCAACCCCAATACCCTTTTTAAGCCGTTGATTTACTTTCTTCTGTAGGCAATTTCATTTCTTTTTCTCCGGTAATAATTATGTTACACACTGCAGGGCCTCTGCCTCTTCATTGGTCCACCAGAATGAAAATTGCAGTTGGTGCTGCAAAGGGTTTCTTCATAA
Source organism: Corylus avellana (assembly GCF_901000735.1). Classification (NCBI taxonomy): domain Eukaryota; kingdom Viridiplantae; phylum Streptophyta; class Magnoliopsida; order Fagales; family Betulaceae; genus Corylus; species Corylus avellana. Next base: position 32,982,687 of record NC_081545.1, read on the forward strand.
GCAAGTTGAAAAGCCAGTTATATATGGAGATTTTAAAACATTTAATACCCTGTTTGATTGCCCAGTGTAACTATTTGTTTTCTTTTCTTATTTTAAGCCGTTGATTTATTACTTCAACCTGCATACGTTCTAGTGCGGTCGGTGATCTCCATGTGAATCTATTAGTGCAAAATGTATGGTTCAGAAAGAAGAAATGAAAAGTGTTAAATATATTGGATAATATATTAGAAGCGGAAGAAAGAGAGAGAAGAGAGAGAGAGCGAAAACACACAATGAACTACATTGTATTGAGTCTTATCTTATAATAATGAATACAGAGACCTCTATTTATAGAGAGGCAAGTAACCTAATAGATTAAAGAAAAGTAAACCTAGTAGAATAAGAAAAGGTAAACCTAGTAGACTAATAATACCTAAAGAAGTAAATAACAAGTAATATTATTAACATCTCCCCTCAAACTCAATGTATAAACTTGAGTTTGGATAATCGAAAAGGGAAAGAAAAAGGAATTCGCCGAAAAAGCTGCTTGTGCTTAAACAATTGCCGAAGTAACGCCATAAAAGTTGTTAGAGACCAGTGGATTATGCCTGAATTTGAGCAATGCATTTAAGCTGGAGCTTGGTTCACATGGTGGATTCTGCCTGAATTTGAGCAATGCATTTAAGCTGCAGCTTGGTTCACTTGGTGGTAATTTGACTTGAAAACCACATACTAGTAATGAAGAAGCTTGCCTAGTCGGCTGAGAAAAGCAAGGCCGGTTAAAAGGGGCTTGTTTGGCCCGTAACCCTTGGACCGTCTCGCCTGATTGGCTGAGCTAAAGTCTGACCCAAAAATTCTAGCTAGTAGACCGTCTCACCTGGTCGGCTGAGATAAGCAGGGCCGGTTGAAGAGGCTAATCATGCCTGAAACCCTTGGACTGTCTTGCCTTGTCGGCTGAAGTAAAGTCTAATCCATCTAACTAGTAGACCGTCTTGCCTGGTTGGCTGAGCTAAGTAAGGAGAAAAATGGTCGGTTGAAGAGGCTAATCATGCCTAAAACCCTTGGACTGTTGAAAGGTCTGACCCAAAAAAAATCTCACTAGTAATGGATCAATGGCCTAAGAGAGGCTGCAGTGACCGGTGATGGCGGTATTTGACGAGGCATAAGTGGGCCGGTTGAAAGGGGCTTCTTTGGCCCGAAAACCCATGGACCTGAGGAAAGATTGGTCGGACCTGAGAATGCCTACCGCAAGAAGAATGAACCGGATTGAACTGCGCCAAAGAAAAGACTACGGAACCGAATTGAACAAGCATGAACCAAGTTGAACCACATAAAACAAACGCCTAAATTTGGAGAATAATATTGTTTTCTGCCATATAGAGATGCCAAAATCAAAAATAGACCACAAATTTGAAATCAGGACGAAAAATTGAGTAGAAAACACCTAGTCAACTTTTTCAGTGGTCAAAGTCAACAGTCAACGCTACAAAAGTCAACCATGTCAAGGTGCTGACGTGGCAGATAGGGCTGACGTGGTGCATAGAGCTGACGTGGCTCTGATGACATGGCACATATGCTGGCGTGGCACTGATGACGTGGCATTGATGACGTGGCACGCATGGCTGACGTGGCTATGATGACGTGGCAATTAGGGCTGACGTGGCAAGGATGGCGTGTGGCACATGGGTGCGATGGCGCGTGTGGTACACGCGCGAACGGAGGAGGCGTGTCCTGGCGCATGGATCTGACGCGCGGAACTTCTGGGGGGCGTGGAGGCGCGTGCGGGGTCGTATGGAGGATATGGGACTTGTTCTGGAATCACCGAGATGAAAGCTATCGATCGGTGGCCATGGAGAAGTGATCGGACCACCGTGGCGGCTGGTGGCGGAAGGGCAGTGGCGGAATTGCCAAAAATTTGGGCGGCGCGTGAGGGCGCGTGTAAGCTCCGATGGGGCTGTGTGCGGCGGCTCTGGGACGGTTGTCTTCCGGGTTTTCAAGCGGTATAGTGATACACTGAAAACCTCGAGGAGAAGATAGAGAACCGTGAGGAGCAGAGAGAATGATTCGCCGGATAACACTGGCGGCACCGGAAAACGTCAAAGACGTTTATTGGAGGCCACAGAAAGGTAGCTCTGATACCATGTTAAATATATTGGATAATATATTAGAAGCGGAAGAAAGAGAGAGAAGAGAGAGAGAGAGCGAAAACACACAATGGACTACATTGTATTGAGTCTTATCTTATAATAATGAATACAGAGGCCTCTATTTATAGAGAGGCAAGTAACCTAATAGATTAAGGAAAAGTAAACCTAGTAGAATAAGAAAAGATAAACCTAGTAGACTAATAATACCTAAAGAAGTAAATAACAAGTAATATTCTTAACAAGTAAATGTATGGTTCAGAAAGAAGAAATGAAAAGATTACACAACATTTTTTATTCGTACAAGTTCATCAAACAATATGATACTCAACCTAATAACAAGCACTTCATAATTGAGTTTCATCCCCTGATCCAGCCATATATATTTCTTGGTTCCTTAGCTGCCATAGTGAAAATGCATGTAAAGGCTTGGCTATTGGCTTCTTTCGAGAAAGAAATTCTTGAGACACGTATTTCATTGTAGGCCGAGACTTTGGTTTGATTTGGAGGCATGCAAATGCTATTGCAGCGACAAGAAAAATATCCTGTGCAACCAGATAAGTTGGAGGTGGCAAACGTTGGTCTAATATTTCATGTAACATCACGTTTTGAGAAGACGGTGATGCTAATGAAGTTAAGAGTTCCGTTGGATGTCTTCCCATTAATATTTCCAATGCCACCACTCCAAAGCTATAAACGTCGCATTTTTCAGTAACTTTCATTGTATAGGCCAACTCTACATAAAAAAAAAAAAATAATAATAATAAAATAAATAAATAAATAAATTATTATTATTATTATTATTAAAAAAATGTAGAAACCTTTCTTTTTCTTTTCTTTTTTTTTTTTTTAAATTTTTAATCTTTAATTTTTAATACAGTGAAGTTGGTCAAAACTTTCCATTGCATTAAAATTATATAGTGAAAGTGGTTGTTTGCAATCACGCATGAATTGATTCAAATAGTAAATGATAAGGCAATCCTAAATATTGGGAAAGTCATTTGTTCCACTTTGTCGAGTTCAATGTTTTAAAATAATAGGCAGGACTGAGAAAAATAAATAAATAAACATATAAATTATAGCAACAAAAGAATTGTTCACCTGGAGCAATATAACCGTAAGTGCCCGCAATTAATGTTTGATTGGAGGAATCAGGATCAAGGAGTTTAGCAGTGCCAAAGTCAGAGACAAAAGCCTCTAGTTTCGAGTTTAATAAAATATTGTTGCTTGTTATATCTCGATGAACAATTGTTGGAATGCATTCATGATGCATGTAGGATAAGGCATGGGCGGTGCCTTTGATGACGTTCACCCTCTTGCTCCAATCCAATTCTATAGCTTCAACATCATTGCTCAGGACACAAAATAGGCTTCCCCTTTCCATATACTCATAAACCAAAAACATGCATCGTCTATGTAAACAGAACCCATGAAGTTTTATAATATTTCGATGCCGAATTTCTGTTAACACTTTTACCTCGTTCTTGAAACTCATATCAAAAGTTGGATTCTCAGCCTCCAATCGATGAAGTTTCTTCAAGGCAATCACTTTGCCACCAGGTAATTTTGCTTTGTAAACGCTGCCATAACCACCTGTTCCAATACAATATTTTATGTCAAAGTCCTCGGTTGCTTCAATGATATCTTCATATGCAATATGTCCATCGTAATTCCATATCGAGAACAAGTTCCCATTCTTTGTTTCTTTTGAGTTAGACTGGGTCTTCTTAACCTTGCATCTCGAGTGAAGAAAGCCGCCAAGAACTATGAATCCAAGAAAAATGGCGATTGGAACCAAAATTTCTAGTTTGGTTATTCTTGATTTGTTAGTAGTCGGGGAAAACTCAGGGCAAGGAGCGAAAACCTTGAAGCTACCATTGCATGAATCCTTGTTGCCAAATAACATGTCGTATGCATAATGTGAATAATAATAATAATATTGACATGGAATTGCACAATTGAACGAATTATATGACAAATTGAGACCCATACTATAAGGCGAAAAAAAGGGAAGATTGCCGGTGAGATTATTTTGATCGAGAAACAAAAAATCCAAATTCTTCAAATTCTCCATTTCAACCGGGATGGAACAATTGATTTGATTTGCACTAAGCATCAAAGCTTGCAAACCAGTTAAATTGCCTATAGTTGAAGGGATTGGACCACTGATTTGATTCCTGGAAAGGTCCATTTTGAACAAGCTCTTCAACATCCCCATTTCTGATGGTATGGAACCATTGATTTGATTGCTTGAAAGGTTCAAAGAATTCAAAATACTTAAATGGCTCAGAGTCGAAGGGATTGGACCAATGAGCTTGTTATTGCTTAGGTCCAAAGAATTCAAACTACTTAAATGGCCCAGAGTAGAAGGAATTTGACCAACGAGCATGTTACCCTCTAGGTCCAAAGAGACAAGATTCTTTAGCATCCCTATTTCAGATGCTATAAAACCGTTGATTTGATTAAAACTCATATCCAGATGGGTGAGATTGGTTAAGAGCCAAAGAGATGAAGGGATTGGTCCATTGAAGTAGTTTCTACGTAGGCTTAATTCATGGAGATTCCTCAAATTCCCTAAATTTTTGGGGATGGAACCATTGAAGTAGTTATAAGACAGATCCAGATGAGTAAGATTGGTTAAGAGCCA
>NC_081545.1:32987556-32993385 GCF_901000735.1 Corylus avellana
TCATCCTACTTTCAGGCCATGCAAACAGAGCGTATGGGGTCATACCCAAATGCTAGAAATGGCATTAGAATTCAGACGGGGTTATCAAGGAATAGATAACCAACCAGGTGTCTCTCCATACCGAATGCTTTGCATGCTTCTCCCTACCACCATAACCATCTTTACCGGTCGCCCAAACCGAGTGTTTGAAAACCACTGCATTATCTCTTTGATACCCATTTTGTATTCTTTTCTTAATATGCCATCTTAATTTTAAGAGATGCAGTAATCTTAGCAATCAAAGAAATTTGGGGGCGGGTTTGATAGATGACAGTTTTTGGCTTCGGCTTTGTCATCACTTTTGGATGATGTAGTATTTCTTTTTGATACATAATTGGTGAAGATTGGAGAAGCCCTGGAGAGAATCATGAATTAAGCTTTTTCTATCTTCTTTTTACTTTTTATTTCTTAGGAGATGTGGAATTTAGAATTCAGTTTTAGATTGTATGTTTTTTTATTGATTCGATATTGATGGCGAAATCTTCAACATTCGAATGCAATAGATTATCATCACGTTGGATATATAAATGAACCGATAAGATACTCTAAAGCCTATATATCCATATATTCGGATGTAATTTTTGGCATGTTTAGCCACTGCAAATCTTTGTTCAAGCACATTAATTCTTTGTATATGTATATTGCTTTATTGCATTTCTTATTTTATTTTTAATCAGGTACATCCGTACATTATATATATATGCATGTATGTATGTAACATGATAAAAAAATATGGGTAAAGCCAATAAAGTTATATAATTTTTATGGCATTATAATTCTCGTACATGACATTTTTTATTCATACAAGCTCATCAACCAATATGAGATTCAACCTAACAAAAAGCATTTCATAACTGAGTTTCATCTCCAGACTCAACCATATACATTTCCTGGTTTCTTAGTTGCCACAATGAAAATGCATGTAAAGGCTTGGCTATTGGCTTCTTCTTAGAAAGAAATTCTTGAGACACACATTTCATTATAGGCCGAGACTTTGGTTTGGTATGTAGACATGCAAATGCTATTGTAGCGATAAGAAAAATTTCTTGTGCAACTAGATGAGTTGGAGGTGGCAGACGTTGGTCTAATATTTCATGTAACATCACGTTTTGCAAAGACGATGATGATAATGAAGTCAGGAGTTCTGTTGGATGCATTCCCATTAATATTTCCAATGCCACTACTCCAAAGCTATAAACATCGCATTTTTCAGTAACTTTCATGGTATAAGCCAACTCTGCATATCAAAAAATTAAAAATTAAAACTATTACAAAATGTAAAAACCTTTCTTTTCCTTTTTCCTTTTTCCTTTTGTCTATTTTTCAATGGAAAGAAGTTGGTCAAAACTTTCCATTGCATAAAAATTCCATAGTGAAAGTGGTTGTTTACGATCATGAGTGAATAGATTCAAATAGTAAATGACAAGATAACCCTACTAGCTCAAATATTGGAGAAGATATTTGTTCTACATGGCTAGTTTTATGTTCTAGAATAATAGACAATATTAAAGAAAATAAGTAAATAAATATGTAAATTATAGCAAGAAAAGAATAATTCACCTGGGGCAATATAACCATAAGTGCCTACAACTAATGTTTGATTGGAGGAATCCGGATCAAGAAGTTTAGCTGTGCCAAAGTCAGAGACAAAAGCCTCTAGTTTATTGTTCAATAGAATATTGTTGCTTGATATATCTCGATGAACAATTGTAGGGATGCAATCATGATGCATGTAAGATAAGGCGTGTGCTGTGCCTTTGATGATGTTTACCCTCTTGCTCCAATCTAATTCCACAGCTTCAATGTCATTGTTTAGGACACAAAACAGACTTCCCCTTTCCTTGTACTCATAAACCAAAAACATACATCGCTTATGTAAACAAAATCCATAAAGCTTTATAATGTTTCGATGCCTGATCTCTGTTAACACCTTTATCTCGTTCTTGAAACTCTTATCAAAAGTTGGATTCTCAGCTTCTAAGCGATGAAGTTTTTTCAAGGCAACTATTTTGCCACTAGGTAGTTCTGCTTTGTAAACACTACCATAACCACCTGTCCCAATACAGTATTTTATGTCAAAATCCTCGGTTGCTTGAATGATATCTTCATATGCAATATTTCCATCATAATTCCATATCGAGAACAAATTCCCATTCTTTCTCTGTGTTGACATAGATTGGGTTTTGTTGACCATGCGTTGAGACAGGAATAAACAAAAACCCCCAAGGACTAAGAATCCAAGGAAAATGCTGATGGGTGCAACGATTTTTACTTTGGGTACAATTGTTTTGTTACTGGCTGGGGCGGAAAGTGGAAGGGAAGGAGGGAAATGTGGAGGGCAAGGAGGAAAACCCACGAAGTCACCACATAAGTCCTTGTTGCCAATTAATGAGTCAGATGTATGATTTTGATAACCGTTTGGTATTTGACCCTCCAAAGAATTGTATGATAAGTTGATATGTGCTACAGAAGTGAAAGGAAGGGGTACTTTGCCAGAAAGATTATTATAGCTAAGATCCAAGACCGCTAAAAATGCTAAACCACCAACTTCAAAAGGTATTTGCCCACTAATAAAGTTATGACTAAGGTTTATAGTAGACAACAAAAAAAGGTCTCGGATCTGGTAGGGAATGCTTCCACTTAAGGAGTTGTTGCTCAATATCAAGTGCTCCAACGAAGAGCAACTGGTTAGCCGAGTAGGAATTGAACCACTGAAATTGTTAGATTCGAGAATCAGATGGACCATCTTCTTCAAATTCCCTATTTCTCCTGGGACAGAACCATTAAGGCTGTTATTCTCGAGGTGCAAGTGAACCAAATTCTCCATATTGCCTATTTCTAAGGGAATGGAACCATCGATTCGATTGTTACTAAGGAACAAATATTCCAAATTAGTTAAATGGCCCAGAGTAGAAGGGATTTGACCACTAAGGCTGTTATTCTCGAGGTGCAAGTAAATCAAGTTCTCCATATTGCCTATTTCTAGGGGAATGGAACCATCGATTCGGTTGTTACTAAGGAACAAAGATTTCAAATGAGTTAAATGGCCTAGAGTAGAAGGGATTTGACCACTAAGGCTATTATTCCTGAGTTGCAAATAAATTAAATTCTCCATATTGCCTATTTCTGGGGGAATGGAACCATCAATTCGATTGTCACCGAGGTACAAATATTTCAAATTAGTTAAATGGCCCAGAGTAGAAGGGATTTGACCACTAAAACTGTTATTTTCAAGGTCCAAACTTTTCAGCTGAGTTAAATTGCCCAAAGTAGAAGCGATTTGACCACTAAGGCTATTCTCCCAAAGGGACAAATCTTCCAGATGAGTTAAATGGCCCAAAGTAGAAGGGATTTGACCACTGAGACTATTACTCCCAAGGAACAAGTAAGTCAGATTCTCCATATTGCCTAGTTCTGGGGGAATAGAACCATTGATTTGATTGATACTAAGAAACAAATATTTCAAATGAGTTAAATGGCATAGAGTAGAAGGGATTTGACCAACCAGCATGTTACCACTTAGGCCCAAAAAGGCAAGATTCTTTAGCATCCCTATTTCAGACGCTATAAAACCATTGATTTGATTATAACTCATATCCAGATCGGTGAGATTGGTTAAGAGCCAAAGAGATGAAGGGATTGGTCCACTGAAGTTGTTTCCACCTAGACTTAAGACATCGAGATTCCTCAAATTCCCTAAATCTTTGGGGATGGAACCATTGAAATGGTTATAAGACAAATCCAGCTCGATGAGATTGGTTAAGAGACAAAGAGATGAAGGGATTGGTCCATTGAAGTTGTTCATACCTAGACTTAATACATGGAGATTCCACAGAGTTCCTAATTTTTGAGGGATGGAACCATTGAGTTGGTTATCACGCAGATCCAGATGAGTGAGATTGGTTAAGAGCAATAGAGATGAAGGGATGCTCCCTTGAAGACTATTTCCAGGAAGAACAAGGCTGACTAAATTAGGTAAGGAAGATAAGAAGTTGAATTTTAAGTACTTATCTCCATTGAGCTGCCAATAAAACAAGTAAATCTCTGTGACGCTTCCAGCAACATTGCAAGTAATACCAGGCCAGTGCTTGCAACGACTTGAAGTATCGTTGCTGTAGTCATTCCACCATCCACTCTCCAGAAGAGCCTTTGCTTCCAGTTGTAGTGGTGATGATTCAGATGCTCCCACAAACTGAGCTCCACTGTCCTCGAAATACGTTCCGTACAACAAGATACAAGTAGCCCATGCTACCACCACAATGTAAATGGAAACAGAGGGTGCCATTGTTTGCAAGCAGTACTGTATGATTGAATGGCAAAAGGGTTGATTGGTATATATGTCCATATGTTACTCGGGACGTACACTTTAATAAGAAAGCTATATCCGAGGGGTGGGGACAGACTTGTGGACTGGGAGTCGAGGTTTAATAATTCCCGACGTAATTCTCACGAAACTCTGGTCTTCTTTTTGAATCCTCATGGAAATGCAGATTTTCCACCCGTATGGTTTCCCTGAATCGTTTTGGAAATTTCCCCATGGCCTTTGTCGGTGGTCCAACTAGAATTTGGGGTGGAATTCCCATCGTATTGAATGCAGATACTGACTTATAACTCCTTCGGACAAGAGACTGCAACTAACTCATTAAAAGCAGCTTTATTATTTTCAACACAGCTTCACAATTCAACATTACTTGATGATGTGAGCGTAATTCCACGCGACCAAATGTACGTGTGTGCAATAATTGGACCATGAGAAGACTCAGTCTATTGATGCCTCTTGTGCTCTTCATGGATGGATAAGACTAGTAAACTCTTTACCTTTCTCAAGCCACTTGGAGACACGATCGAGTACGTACTGAATATGGTTAAAGAAACATTAATTCTGAACTAGAAATGACGTGGAAAAGTTGAGTAACTTGGAATGATATGAAATAATATAGGTACATTAAATTTATTTACATGGAGCTTGAGCCAGATGAGAAATGGTAATATCGAGCAGTACTGGAATAATTAATCTGAATTGAGAGTAAAGCAGGGGAATTGGCCTATATATGATTTTCTCAACCGATGTTTCCAGGTAGAAAGATCTCCTTAATTATTTGCCTTTTAACATTATCTGGTACTTGATTTCATCGTTACATTTTCCTTACGCACACAGTGGCGGAGGCACATGTTTTCCTTTAGGGGGGCCCATATAGTCTTTCCTTGTCGAATAATATTACCATAATTTTTTACTATTTATATGTCAATGATTAAAAAGAGTATATTAAAGTTTCAATGCAATTTAGCTGCCTGCAGGCACTTGTATAATTACTGTACCCCTTCAAAAGATTTTGGAAATTAATGTCCTTAATTTTGAAGAGATCGAGAACAGAAGAATTTGATTTGAAGGGATGAATGATGACGTAGACTATACAAGTATGGAAACTTAAAAATGTTAGTAGCTAACACTAAATCAAGTGCTAAAAGTCTTTAGTTGGACCAAATTAGTGGTTTTTAAGGAATCTATCCGAAGCACCAATGCCTAATACTAAATCAAAGGCGCTCAGAAAGCACTTCAGTTAGATGCCCACTGCCTTAGCCGCGACCCTAAAGCCAGACCTCTGATGAGTGAAGTTGTTGAAGGAGTAATGCCTCTGCCCAACCTCAAGGACATGGCTTCTTCTTCATCCTACTTTCAGGCCATGCAAGCAGAGCGTATGGGGTCATACCCAAATGCTAGGAATGGCATTAGAATTCAGACGGGGTTATCAAGGAATAGACAACCAACCAGGAGTCTCTCCATACCAA
>NC_081545.1:32993485-33000356 GCF_901000735.1 Corylus avellana
GGTTGTTTACGATCATGAGTGAATAGATTCAAATAGTAAATGACAAGATAACCCTACTAGCTCAAATATTGGAGAAGATATTTGTTCTACATGGCTAGTTTTATGTTCTAGAATAATAGACAATATTAAAGAAAATAAGTAAATAAATATGTAAATTATAGCAAGAAAAGAATAATTCACCTGGGGCAATATAACCATAAGTGCCTACAACTAATGTTTGATTGGAGGAATCTGGATCAAGAAGTTTAGCTGTGCCAAAGTCAGAGACAAAAGCCTCTAATTTATTGTTCAATAGAATATTGTTGCTTGATATATCTCGATGAACAATTGCAGGGATGCACTCATGATGCATGTAAGATAAGGCGTGTGCTGTGCCTTTGATGATGTTTACCCTCTTGCTCCAATCTAATTCCACAGCTTCAATGTCATTGTTTAGGACACAAAACAGACTTCCCCTTTCTTTGTACTCATAAACCAAAAACATACATCGCTTATGTAAACAAAATCCATAAAGCTTTATAATGTTTCGATGCCTGATCTCTGTTAACACCTTTATCTCGTTCTTGAAACTCTTATCAAAAGTTGGATTCTCAGCTTCTAAGCGATGAAGTTTTTTCAAGGCAACTATCTTGCCACTAGGTAGTTTTGCTTTGTAAACACTACCATAACCACCTGTCCCAATACAGTATTTTATGTCAAAATCATCGGTTGCTTGAATGATATCTTCATATGCAATATTTCCATCATAATTCCATATCGAGAACAAGTTCCCATTCTTTCTCTGTGTTGACATAGATTGGGTTTTGTTGATCATGCGTTGAGACAGGAATAAACAAAAACCCCCGAGGACTAAGAATCCAAGGAAAATACTGATGGGTGCAACGATTTTTCCTATGGGTACAATTGATTTGTTACTTGCTGGGGAGGAAAGTGGAAGGGAAGGGGGGAAAAGTGGAAGACAAGGAGGAAAACCCACGAGGTCACCACATAAGTCCTTGTTGCCAATTAATGAGTCAGATGTATGATTTTGATAACCGCTTGGTATTTGACCCACAAAAGAATTGTATGACAAGTTGATATGTGCTACAGAAGTGAAAGGAAGGGGTATGTTGCCAGAAAGATTATTATAGCTAAGATCCAAGACCGCTAAAAATGCTAAATCCCCCACTTCAAGAGGTATTTGCCCATTGATAAAGTTATGACTAAGGTTTATAGTAGACAACAAAAAAAGCTCTCGGATCTGGTAGGGAATGCTTCCACTTAAGGAGTTGTTGCTCAATATCAAGTGCTCCAACGAAGAGCAACTGGTTAGCCGAGTAGGAATTGAACCACCGAAATTGTTAGATTCGAGAATCAGATGGACCAGCTTCTTCAAATTCCCTATTTCTCTTGGGATATAACCATTAAGGCTGTTATTCTCGAGGTGCAAGTAAATCAAATTCTCCATATTGCCTATTTCTGGGGGAATGGAACCATTGATTCGATTGCTACTGAGGAACAAACTTTCCAAATGAGTTAAATGGCTGAGAGTACAAGGGATTTGACCAACCAGCATGTTACCCGCTAGGTTCAAAGAGACAAGATTCTTTAGCATCCCTATTTCAGAAGCTATAAAACCATTGATTTGATTATAACTCATATCCAGGTCGGTGAGATTGGTTAAGAGCCCAAGAGATGAAGGGATTGGTCCACTGAAGTTGTTTCCACCTAGACTTAAGACATCGAGATTCCTCAAATTCCCTAAATCTTTGGGGATGGAACCATTGAAATGGTTATAAGACAAATCCAGCTCGATGAGATTGGTTAAGAGCCATAGAGATGAAGGGATTGGTCCATTGAAGTTGTTTCGACCTAGACGTAATACATTGAGATTACTCAAATTTCCTAATTTTGGGGGGATGGAACCATTGAGTTGGTTATCACGCAGATCCAGATGAGTGAGATTGGTTAAGAGCAATAGAGATGAAGGGATGCTCCCTTGAAGACTATTTCCAGGAAGAACAAGGCTGACTAAATTAGGTAAGGAAGATAAGAAGTTGAATTTTAAGTACTTATCTCCATTGAGCTGCCAATAAAACAAGTAAATCTCTGTGACGCTTCCAGCAACATTGCAAGTAATACCAGGCCAGTGCTTGCAACGACTTGAAGTATCGTTGCTGTAGTCATTCCACCATCCACTCTCCAGAAGAGCCTTTGCTTCCAGTTGTAGTGGTGATGATTCAGATGCTCCCACAAACTGAGCTCCACTGTCCTCGAAATACGTTCCGTACAACAAGATACAAGTAGCCCATGCTACCACCACAATGTAAATGGAAACAGAGGGTGCCATTGTTTGCAAGCAGTACTGTATGATTGAATGGCAAAAGGGTTGATTGGTATATATGTCCATATGTTACTCGGGACGTACACTTTAATAAGAAAGCTATATCCGAGGGGTGGGGACAGACTTGTGGACTGGGAGTCGAGGTTTAATAATTCCCGACGTAATTCTCACGAAACTCTGGTCTTCTTTTTGAATCCTCATGGAAATGCAGATTTTCCACCCGTATGGTTTCCCTGAATCGTTTTGGAAATTTCCCCATGGCCTTTGTCGGTGGTCCAACTAGAATTTGGGGTGGAATTCCCATCGTATTGAATGCAGATACTGACTTATAACTCCTTCGGACAAGAGACTGCAACTAACTCATTAAAAGCAGCTTTATTATTTTCAACACAGCTTCACAATTCAACATTACTTGATGATGTGAGCGTAATTCCACGCGACCAAATGTACGTGTGTGCAATAATTGGAACATGAGAAGACTTAGTCTATTGATGCCTCTTGTGCTCTTCATGGATGGATAAGACTAGTAAACTCTTTACCTTTCTCAAGCCACTTGGAGACACGATCGAGTACGTACTGAATACGGTTAAAGAAACATTAATTCTGAACTAGAAATGACGCGGAAAAGTTGAGTAAGTTGGAATGATATGAAATAATATAGGTACATTAAATTTATTTACATGGAGCTTGAGCCAGATGAGAAATGGTAATATCGAGCAGTACTGGAATAATTAATCTGAATTGAGAGTAAAGCAGGGGAATTGGCCTATATATGATTTTCTCAACCGATGTTTCCAGGTAGAAAGATCTCCTTAATTTTTTGCCTTTTAACATTATCTGGTACTTGATTTCATCGTTACATTTTCCTTACGCACACAGTGGTGGAGGCACATGTTTTCCTTTAGGGGGGCCCATATAGTCTTTCCTTGTCGAATAATATTACCATAATTTTTTACTATTTATATGTCAATGATTAAAAAGAGTATATTAAAGTTTTAATGCAATTTAGCTGCCTGGAGGCACTTGTATAATTACTGTACCCCTTCAAAAGATTTTGGAAATTAATGTCCTTAATTTTGAAAGAGATCGAGAACAGAAGAAGTTGATTTGAAGGGATGAATGATGACGTAGACTATACAAGTATGGAAACTTAAAAATGTTAGTAGCTAACACAAAATCAGGTGCTAAAAGTCTTTAGTTGGACCAAATTAGTGGTTTTTAAGGAATCTATCCGAAGCACCAATGCCTAATACTAAATCAAAGGCGCTCAGAAAGCACTTCAGTTAGCTGCCCACTGCCTTAGCCGCGACCCTAAAGCCAGACCTCTGATGAGTGAAGTTGTTGAAGCACTAATGCCTCTGTCCAACCTCAAGGACATGGCTTCTTCTTCATCCTACTTTCAGGCCATGCAAGCAGAGCGTATGGGGTCATACCCAAATGCTAGGAATGGCATTAGAATTCAGACGGGGTTATCAAGGAATAGACAACCAACCAGGAGTCTCTCCATACGAAATGCTCTGCATGCTTCTCCCTACCACCATAACCATCTTTACCGGTCGCCCAAAACTAGTGTTTGAAAACCACTGTATTATCTCTTTGATACCCATTTTGTATTCTTGGTAAAAACTCCATAACCGTTTTTCTTTCCCTTATAACCTTTTCTCGCATTTGATTAGAAAAAAAAAAAAAAATAGTGAAATTGCGTTTTCCTGTGGGTTTTATTACAACTAAAGGTCCTATTCAACGGTGTGGGAAGTGGATTACAACTCTTATGTTAATTTATTAGTCTTAAAATTTTTATTATTATTATTCTTAAATTAAATGTTTCACAATTTTTTACCCCAACATTTGTCACTAAATATTAAAATGTAAAAATATGATCTATTTAATTTAAAAAAGAGATTAAGATTTCAAGAGCCTAGCTAGGATCATGATACTATAACAAATGGTAACCATTTGTGCTTTATGGTCTATAGCGTATCATAAATGCATGCTGCAGGAGTTATCATTCTTCCATCTCTTTATCTTTTCTAAATAACTAAAAGAATCGCCAATACAATTTAAATGCAAATATTTGGTCTGTTTTTTTGTGTGTGTTCTTATATGATAATTTTTTTTGAAATGTTCTGTCCAAACACCACCTAATTATATCTATTGAGTGGATACTGCAATTTGCTAACCACATGAAAATGTTCCAGCTGTAGGCAATTTCATTCCTTTTTCTCTGATTATAATTATGTTATACACTGCAGGGGCCTCTGCCACTTCCTTGGTCCACCAGAATGAAAATGGCAGTTGGTGCTGCAAAGTGCAAAGGGTCTTGCCTTTCTTCATGAGCAAGATGAAAAGCCAGTTATATATCGAGATTTTAAAACATCTAATACCCTGTTTGATTGCCGAGTGTAACTATTTGTTTTCTTTTCTTATTTTAGGCCGTTGATTTATTACTTCAACCTGCATACGTTCTAGTGCGATCGGTGATCTCCATGTGAAGCCATTAGTGCAAAATGTATGGTTCAGAAAGAAGAAATGAAAAGATGACACAACATTTTTTATTCGTACAAGTTCATCAAACAATATAATACTGAACCTAACAGCAGGCACTTCATAATTGAGTTTCATCATCTAATCCAACCTTATACATTTCTTGGTTCCTTAGCTGCCATAGTGAAATTACATGTAAAGGCTTGGCAATTGGTTTCTTTCGTGAAATAAATTCTTGAGACACGCATTTCATTGTAGGCTGAGACTTTGGTTTGATCTGAAGGCATGCAAATGCTATTGTTGCGACAAGAAAAATATCTTGTGCAACTAGATGATTTGGAGGTGGCAAACGTTGGTCTAATATTTCATGTAACATCACGTTTTGAGAAGACGGTGATGCTAATGAAGTTAAGAGTTCCGTTGGATGTCTTCCCATTAATATTTCCAATGCCACCACTCCAAAGCTATAAACGTCGCATTTTTCAGTAACTTTCATTGTATAGGCCAACTCTACATAAAAAAAAATAAAAAATAAAAAAATATTAAAAAAATGTAGAAACCTTTCTTTCTTTTTTTTTCTTTTTTTTTTTTTAAAAAATTTTTAATACAGTGAAGTTGGTCAAAACTTTCCATTGCATTAAAATTATATAGTGAAAGTGGTTGTTTGCAATCATGCATGAATTGATTCAAATAGTAAATGATAAGGCAATCCTAAATATTAGGAAAGCCATTTGTTCCACTTGTCAAGTTCAATGTTTTAAAATAATAGGCAGGACTGAGAAAAATAAATAAATAAACATATAAATTATAGCAACAAAAGAATTGTTCACCTGGAGCAATATAACCGTAAGTGCCCGCAACTAATGTTTGATTGGAGGAATCAGGATCAAGGAGTTTAGCAGTGCCAAAGTCAGAGACAAAAGCCTCTAGTTTCGAGTTCAATAAAATATTGTTGCTTGTTATATCTCGATGAACAATTGTTGGAATGCATTCATGATGCATGTAAGATAAGGCATGGGCGATGCCTTTGATGATGGTCACCCTCTTGCTCCAATCCAATTCTATAGCTTCAACGTCATTGCTCAGGACATAAAATAGGCTTCCCCTTTCCATATACTCATAAACCAAAAACATGCATCGTTTATGTAAACAAAACCCATGAAGTTTTATAATGTTTCGATGCCGAATTTTTGTTAACACTTTTACCTCATTCTTGAAACTCATATCAAAAGTTGGATTCTCAGCCTCCAACTGATGAAGTTTCTTCAAGGCAATCACTTTGCCACCAGGTAATTTTGCTTTGTAAACGCTGCCATAACCACCTGTTCCAATACAATATTTTATGTCAAAGTCCTCGGTTGCTTCAATGATATCTTCATATGCAATATGTCCATCGTAATTCCATATCGAGAACAAGTTCCCATTCTTTGTTTCTTTTGAGTTAGACTGGGTCTTCTTAACCTTGCATCTCGAGTGAAGAAAGCCGCCAAGAACTATGAATCCAAGAAAAATGGCGATTGGAACCAAAATTTCTAGTTTGGTTATTCTTGATTTGTTAGTAGTCGGGGAAAACTCAGGGCAAGGAGCGAAAACCTTGAAGCTACCATTGCATGAATCCTTGTTGCCAAATAACATGTCGTATGCATAATGTGAATAATAATAATAATATTGACATGGAATTGCACAATTGAACGAATTATATGACAAATTGAGACCCATACTATAAGGCGAAAAAAAGGGAAGATTGCCGGTGAGATTATTTTGATCGAGAAACAAAAAATCCAAATTCTTCAAATTCTCCATTTCAACCGGGATGGAACAATTGATTTGATTTGCACTAAGCATCAAAGCTTGCAAACCAGTTAAATTGCCTATAGTTGAAGGGATTGGACCACTGATTTGATTCCTGGAAAGGTCCATTTTGAACAAGCTCTTCAACATCCCCATTTCTGATGGTATGGAACCATTGATTTGATTGCTTGAAAGGTTCAAAGAATTCAAAATACTTAAATGGCTCAGAGTCGAAGGGATTGGACCAATGAGCTTGTTATTGCTTAGGTCCAA
>NC_081545.1:33000456-33009744 GCF_901000735.1 Corylus avellana
AAAGAGATGAAGGGATTGGTCCATTGAAGTTGCTTCCACCTAGACGTAATACTTTGAGATTCCTCAAATTCCCTAAATTTTTGGGGATGGGACCATTGAAATAGTTAGAAGACAGATCCAGATGAGTAAGATTGGTTAAGAGACAAAGAGATGAAGGGATTGGTCCATTGAAGTGGTTTCCATCTAGACGTAATACATTGAGATTCCTCAGATTTCCTAATTTTTGAGGGATGGAACCATTGAGTTGGTTACCACTCAGATCCAGATGAGTGAGATTGGTTAAGAGCAATAGAGATGAAGGGATGCTCCCTTGAAGACCAATTCGAAGAAGAACAAGGCTGACTAAATTAGGTAAGGAAGATAAGAAGTTGAGTTTTAAGTACTTATCTCCATTGAGCTGAAGATAACTCATGTCAATCTCGGTGACGCTTTCACCAGCATTGCAAGTAATACCGCTCCATATGCAACGAGTTGAAGTATCGTTGCTGTAATAACTCCACCATCCACTCTCCAGAAGAGCCTTTGCTTCCAGTTGTAGTGGTGATGATTCAGATGCTCCCACAAACTGAGCTCCACTGTCCTCCAAATACGTTCCGTACAACAAGATACAAGTAGCCCATGCTAAGACCACAACGGAAATGGAAATAGAGGGTGCCATTGTTTGCAAGCAGTACTGTATGATTGAATGGCAAAAGGGTTGATTGGTATATATGTCCATATGTTACTCGGGACGTACACTTTAATAAGAAAGCTATATCCGAGGGGTGGGGACAGACTTGTGGACTGGGAGTCGAGGTTTAATAATTCCCGACGTAATTCTCACGAAACTCTGGTCTTCTTTTTGAATCCTCATGGAAATGCAGATTTTCCACCCGTATGGTTTCCCTGAATCGTTTTGGAAATTTCCCCATGGCCTTTGTCGGTGGTCCAACTAGAATTTGGGGTGGAATTCTCAACGTATTGAATGCAGATACTGACTTATAACTCCTTCGGACAAGAGACTGCAACTAACTCATTAAAAGCAGCTTTATTATTTTCAACACAGCTTCACAATTCAACATTACTTGATGATGTGAGCGTAATTCCACGCGACCAAATGTACGTGTGTGCAATAATTGGACCATGAGAAGACTCAGTCTATTGATGCCTCTTGTGCTCTTCATGGATGGATAAGACTAGTAAACTCTTTACCTTTCTCAAGCCACTTGGAGACACGATCGAGTACGTACTGAATATGGTTAAAGAAACATTAATTCTGAACTAGAAATGACGTGGAAAAGTTGAGTAACTTGGAATGATATGAAATAATATAGGTACATTAAATTTATTTACATGGAGCTTGAGCCAGATGAGAAATGGTAATATCGAGCAGTACTGGAATAATTAATCTGAATTGAGAGTAAAGCAGGGGAATTGGCCTATATATGATTTTCTCAACCGATGTTTCCAGGTAGAAAGATCTCCTTAATTATTTGCCTTTTAACATTATCTGGTACTTGATTTCATCGTTACATTTTCCTTACGCACACAGTGGCGGAGGCACATGTTTTCCTTTAGGGGGGCCCATATAGTCTTTCCTTGTCGAATAATATTACCATAATTTTTTACTATTTATATGTCAATGATTAAAAAGAGTATATTAAAGTTTTAATGCAATTTAGCTGCCTGCAGGCACTTGTATAATTACTGTACCCCTTCAAAAGATTTTGGAAATTAATGTCCTTAATTTTGAAAGAGATGACGTAGACTATACAAGTATGGAAACTTAAAAATGTTAGTAGCTAACACAAAATCAGGTGCTAAAAGTCTTTAGTTGGACCAAATTAGTGGTTTTTAAGGAATCTATCCAAAGCACCAATGCCTAATACTAAATCAAAGGCGCTCAGAAAGCACTTCAGTTAGCTGCCCACTGCCTTAGCCGCGACCCTAAAGCCAGACCTCTGATGAGTGAAGTTGTTGAAGCACTAATGCCTCTGCCCAACCTCAAGGTCAAGGACATGGCTTCTTCTTCATCCTACTTTCAGGCCATGCAAGCAGAGCGTATGGGGTCATACCCAAATGCTAGGAATGGCATTAGAATTCAGACGGGGTTATCAAGGAATAGACAACCAACCAGGAGTCTCTCCATACCAAATGCTCTGCATGCTTCTCCCTACCACCATAACCATCTTTACCGGTCGCCCAAAACTAGGGTTTGAAAACCACTGTATTATCTCTTTGATACCCATTTTGTATTTTTGGTAAAAACTCTATAACCGTTTTTCTTTCCCTTATAACCTTTTCCTGCATTTGATTAGAAAAAAAAAAAAAAAAATAGTGAAATTGCGTTTTCCGCAGATTGTGGGTTTTATTACAACTAAAGGTCCTATTCAACGGTGTGGGAAGTGGATTACAACTCTTATGTTAATTTATTAGTCTTAAAAGTTTTATTATTATTATTATTCTTAAATAAAATGTTTCACAATTTTTTACCCCAACATTTGTCACTAAATATTAAAATGTTAAAATATGATCTATAACAAATGGTAACCATTTGTGCTTTATGGTCTATAGCGTATCATAAATGCATGCTGCAGGAGTTATCATTCTTCCGTCTCTTTATCTTTTCTAAATAACTAAAAGAATCGCCAATACAATTTAAATGCAAATATTTGGTCTGTTTGTTTGTGTGTGTTCTTATATGATAATTTTTTTTGAAATGTTCTGTCCAAACACCACCTAATTATATCCATTAAGTGGATAATGCAATTTAGTAACCACATGAAAATGTTCCAGCTGTAGGCAATTTCATTTCTTTTTCTCCGGCAATAGTTATGTTATACACGTACATTGCAGGGCCTCTGCCTCTTCATTGGTCCATGTGGCTTAATTTCTCAAGCACCGGATAAATAATGGTAGTTCAAGGAACCTAAGGCCTTCCAAATCAACTCAAGGCTGAATAATATTAATCTTTGTTTACTTCTATTAATAAACTTGGTCTCTTTAAATAGAGAATTACAAAACATAATAGATATAAAAGACTAATAGAAATAAACTACTTCTAATGATAATATATTATCTTTAATAATAACATATAATCTCTAATATTTAAACTATAAATCTAATTCTATAAAGATTAGTTAAAAGCCGAAGAGATGGAGGGATGGGTCCAGTGAAGGTGTTTTCACTCAAATGTAATTCAACGAGATTTTTCAGATATCCCAACTTTTCAAGGATGGAAATCACGGAACCATTGAGATAATTTGTAGACATATCCAAATGAGTGAGATTGTTTAAGAGACATAAAGATGAAGGGACTGGTCCAATGAAGTTATTTCCATTCAAATGAAACTCAACCAAGTTTCCTAATCTTTCAAGGATGAAACCATTGATTTGATTAAAAGAAATGTCAAATCTCACTAATTGGGTGAGGTTTGTAAGTGAAAGAGGCAACTCATCTGTCAAGTTATTACAGGACAGATGAAGGTGGGTGAGTCTCGATAGAATACCTATCTCAAGTGGAATATTCCCTTAAAGATTATTGTTGGACAAATCAAGATGAGTGAATTTCAATAGAGTACCTATCTCAAGTGGAATCTTCTCCTGAAAATTATTATGAAACAGATTAAGGTGGACTAAATTAGGGAAGGAAGAGAAGTTGAGATTCAATTTCAGACCAATTATTTTTGTGTTGACGTTGAATGAATGACTTCCAACGTGATTCTCACGAACTTCTTCTCTTTTCGAATCCTATGGAACTGCAAATTTTCCACCCGTATGCTTTCTCTGAAACCATCTTGGAAATTTCATCCCAGTTGCATGGTCGTTGGATGACTTGACTATTAGCCACGATTAATTGTCAGGTCCGATATGAGGCAAACACAATGAAATTCTTGTCTTTTCAAATCCAATGGAACTGCAAATTTTCCACACGTATGCTGCTTCCCTGAAACCATCTTGGAAATTTCCTTTTGAGTATGATTGATGAGGGCAATGGCAAAGGGTTGATTGTTATGTTCACACGACTTGGGAAACTTCCACGAGAAAGTTACAGATGGATTGCGAGTGTGTGGAAACATAAAAGTCAAGGTTTCGTTTGAACAAATTTAATAATTCTCGTTCCACTGCATCCGTCGAATTGCAGAATTTCGCTGGAATATTCCCTCATTATTTCCAAGGAATCATCTGGGAAATGGATTTGGTTTAGGTGCTGTTAAAAAAAAAAAAAAAAAAAAATTACTCAACATTTTCTGTAGTTTTTTCAATAGTCGCGGGACTAGCTGCAAAACTTGCGCTTCGAATCAGGCCTCACTGTCGAAGATACAGAAAATGAGGCATAAGATTGTAGACTCATTAAACATTGGAAAGCAAGTAGACAAATGGTACGAAGAACAATATGATTAAAAATTAGGCTTAAATACTAAAAACCCTTTAGGGTTTGGGCACTTTATTTTTTTTCCCCTAAGTTTTGATTTGTATCACAAGATGTACCTGTGGTTTTGATAAAGACCAAATTGGTCATTCTATCCATTGACCGTTAATTGACTTAACGGAAGTCCACGTCACTGACACGTGGACCAATTAAAATTTGACACCTGGCATAAGTGGCCGCGTCATCAATGATGACGTGGCCACCTAATTAAATTTTTTTAAAAAAATTAATATATATATATAGGTGGCTTGGCCACCCCCTTGGGCACCAACCCATGGCCAAAGAGCCACCCTCAAATTTTTTTTTTAAATATATATTTTTTTAATAAAAATAAAAAATTTAATTAGTGATGACGTGGCCACTTATGCCAGGTATCAAATTTTAATTGGTCCACGTGTTAGTGACATGAACTTCCGTTAAGTCAATTAACGGTCAATGGATAGAAAGACCAATTTGGTCTTTATCAAAACCACAGGTACCCCTTGGGATACAAATCAAAACCTACGGGAAAAAAAATAAAGTGTTCAAACTCTACCGGAGTTTTTAGTATTTAACCCTAAAAATTATATACTTGGCAATTTCTTAGTCCTTGAATGATTTCACGGTTACATTGGAATGCCGCAACATTATTCTCTGTAAGACAGGAAGTCAAAGTTTAGACCAAAGAATATGTCATCTTGCTCATTCAGTTCTCCACAATGAATTCTTGAATTTCTATTCCTGTGTGACGTGCCCCTCCTTGTAATCTCAGTATAACTTCATCTCCAACTTCGAGTGAGGTCACGGGGATTGCTGTTTTTTGTAACCCAGCCCCTGCAGAAGATGGGATCAAGGTTCAACCCTATCATATCAGGAAAAAAATACAATGAACTAAAAAATTTGACAATACTAGAAACCAGTTGTTGAACTCAGAACAAAAAAAACCTTGGCAAGGACAAACAAGGGCAACAGTTTCTGAATTTTGTAGAAGGATGCTGTAAAGAGTTTGGTTATCTGAATCTCTCTGCAAGAGCAGAATATAGATTGTAAAAGAGTATTACCAATTAGTTCTATTATAGTAGCAACAACTTCAGACATATCACAAATTCTAGGAGATATGAAAGATTAGCTAGATGACAAAGCAATATCCAACCAAAACTTTTTTCTCCAGGCAAGTTTATGCAGTAGCATTTGCAGGGGCATAATAGAAACACAAATCTAGAATATGGGGGGAAAGCAAGGTTAAGAGATATTCAAACATATGAGAGATACAAGGCTGAGTGTTTTGTGGGATGTTGGGAGGGGGTTGGCAGTGTTATTATCCTACATTTTTTAGTCGCTGAGAAACTAAGAAAACTTCACTTGATTAAGTGTTATCACTAAATATTAAAATTGTAAATGCTTCACAAATTTTAGTGATTAAGTGTTATCACTAAAAATTGTAAATGCTTCACAATTTTTTACCTGATCAATATTTGTCACTAAATATTAAAATGTTAAAAATGCTGCAGGAGTTGTCATTCTTCCATCTCTTTATCTTTTCTAAACAACTAAAAGAATCGCCAATTCAATTTAAATGGAAATATTTGGTCTGTTTGTGTGTGTTTCTATGATAATTTTTGTGAAAAGTTCTGTCCAAACACCACCTAATTATATCTATTGAGTGGATACTGCAATTTAGTAACCACGTGAAAATATTCCAGTACGCAATTTCATTTCTTTTTCTCCGGCAATAGTTATGTTACACGTACACTGTAGTCTGCTGGGCCTCTGCCTCTTCATTGGTCCATGTTACGGGCTTAATTTCTCAAGCACCATAAAGGATAAATAATGGTAGTTCGAGAAACCTTAATGCCTCCAAAATCAATCAACTCAACCTTAATAAACTTGTTCTCTTTAAATAGAGAATTATAAAACATAATAGATATAAACGACTAATAGAAATAAACTACTTCTAATGATAATATATTATCATAACATATAATCTCTAATATTTAAATTATAAATCTAATTCTATAAAGATTACTTAAAAGCCCAATAGATGAAGGGATGGGTCCGGTGAATGTGTTTTCACTCAAATGTAATTCAACAAGATTTTTCAAGTATCTCAACTTTTCAAGGATGGAAATCGTGGAATCAAATTGAGATAATTTTTAGACATATCCAGATGGGTGAGATTGGTTAAGAGATATAAAGATGAAGGGATTGGTCCAAAGAAGTTATTTTCATTCAAATGAAACTCAACCAAGTTCTTCAGATTTCCTAGTCTTTAGGGATGAAACCATTGATTTAATTAAAAGAAATGTCAAACCTCACTAATTGGGTGAAGTTTGTAAGTGAAAGAGGCAACATACTTGTCAAGTTATTATAGGACAGATGAAGGTGGGTGAGTCTCGATAGAGTACCTATCTCAAGTGGAATATTCTTCTGAAAATTATTACGAGACAGATCAAGGTGGACTAAATTAGGAAAGGAAGAGAAGTTGAGATTCAATTTCAGACCAATTATTTTGTGTTGACGTTGAATGAATGACTTCCAACGTGATTCTCACGAACTTCTTCTCTTTTCGAATCCTATGGAACTGCAAATTTTCCACCCGTATGCTTTCTCTGAAACCATCTTGGAAATTTCCTCCCACTTGCATGGTGGTTGGATGACTTGACTATTAGCCACGATTAATTGTCAGGTCCCATATGAGGCAAACACAATGAAATTCTTGTCTTTTCAAATCCTATGGAACTGCAAATTTTCCACACGTATGCTGCTTCCCTGAAACCATCTTGGAAATTTCCTTTTGAGCATGATTGATAGGGCAACGGCAAAGGGTTGATTGTTACGTTCACACGACTTGGGACATTTCCATGAGAAAGTCACAGATGGATTGCGAGTGTGTGGAGACATAAGGACTGAAAATCAAGGTTTGGTTTGGACAAATTTAATAATTCTCGTTCCTTTGCATCAGTCGAATTGCAGAATTTCCCTGGAATTGTCTCACAATATTTTCACGGGATCATTTGGGAAATGGATTTGGTTTAGGTGCTGTAAGAAAAAATTACACAGCATTTTCAGTAGTTTTTTCAATAGTCAGTGGACTAGCTGCAAAACTTGCTCTTCAAATCAGGGCTAATTAAACATTGGAAAGCAAGTAGAAAAATGGTATGGAGAACAATATGATTAAAAATAATATACTCATGCAATTTCTTCGTCCTTGAATGATTTCACGGTTACATTTTGGAATGCCGCAACATTATTCTCTGTAAGACTGAAAGTCAAAGTTTAGACCAAAGAATTGACTTTGGATCAATCTCTGTTTACATCACAGCCAGAGAATATGCCATCTTGCTCACTCAGTTCTCCACAATGAATTCTTGAATTCTATTCCCGTATGACGTGCCCCTCCCTGTAATCTCAGTATAACTTCATCTCCAACTTCGATTGATCAGGTCACAGGGATTGCTGTTTTTTGTAACCCAGCCCATGCAGAAGATGGGATCAAGGTTCAACCCTATCATATGAAGGGGGAAAAAAAAAACAACGAACTAAAATTTGACAATACTAGAGATGGTCTAGAGGGAGATAAAACTCATGTATCTACCCGAACCCGAGTGATGGGAACTTTTGGTTATGCAGCCCAGAGTATGTTTAATCAGTACCCAGTAGTAGTTCCCAGCCTTGAGGCTCTTTTGTTGTCTACTTATTCTTAAGCACAAGCACCAACAATTGATCTTATCCAAAGGCAGAGAAAGCTACATACATGCACATCAACCACAATATTTTTTCACTTGTTGAATGTGAATTTGCTGCACCTTCAATTCCTAATATCAACCCCAATACCCTTTTTAAGCCGTTGATTTACTTTCTTCTGTAGGCAATTTCATTTCTTTTTATCCGGTAATAATTATGTTACACACTGCAGGGCCTCTGCATCTTCATTGGTCCACCAGAATGAAAATTGCAGTTGGTGCTGCAAAGGATCTTGCCTTTCTTCATAAGCAAGTTGAAAAGCCAGTTATACATCGAGATTTTAAAACATCTAATACTCTGTTTGGTTGCCGAGTGTAACTATTTGTTTTCTTTTCTTATTTTAAGCCGTTTGTTAGAATATATGGAAAATATATTATATTTTTCATATATTCCATAATTATGCTGATATTAAAATATTCTCTATTTATGGGTTGATTGTAATCATATATTGAGATTGTAATTAAATCAAGGGAATTTGACTACTATACTTGTATTTAGACATTACCCTATAAATATGGACCTTTGTTTGTAGACAAATAAAGTTAATGAGTACAATGTAGCCCTTAAGGATATTCCAAGTGGTGGACCTAGGTGTTTAACACCGAACTACCCGTAAGTTCTTTATGTTCATTCTCTCTCTTGCATCCACTTTTATTTCCACATATCATTATTTCAACATGGTATCAGAGCCATTGTATGATCCAATGGTATGTGTATTTCTTTTTGGTATTTCTTTTTCTTCAATCTATTGTTTTGTTTCTTGACAAAAAAGAAAAAGAAAACTTTGTTCTCGCATAATGGCTCTTTCCTTGCGTGAACGTTGGTGGCCTCCTTTCCTTCCATTCCGCAAGTTTCTTAGCAACCAAATCTCCATCAGCCCCGGCACGCCTCTTCTGAACTTCCACGGCCCAGCCCAGCACTGCCACGCCTCCTCCATCTCTCACGGGCAGATCTACGTTTTCTCCGGCTTTCCACCAACTTTTCCATCGGCGTTGTCCCTCTCAAAATCCGGCTTCAAACAACGTTTTCTCCGTCATTCAAGGTCATTCTCTGTCGTGTCTAGCTGCATCGATTACTGCCTCACCGCCAACAACCCTTAGCCGCCGCTCTCTGCCGGCATCCTAGCACCTGCTCCGGCTTACTTCTTACAGCCA
>NC_081545.1:33009844-33013775 GCF_901000735.1 Corylus avellana
CTTCTATCTCCTCCGGCAGTTGCCATCATCTACGGCTCGTTCTCGGCCTCCGCCACTGCAGTCATCATTGTTTCGGATTTTAAACTCAAGGTTCCAGAATATTCAACCTTGAGTTTGAGGGGGGATGTTAGAATATATGGAAAATATATTATATTTTTCATATATTCCATAATTATGCTGATATTAAAATATTCTTTATTTATAGGTTGATTGTAATCAAATCAAGGGGATTTGATTACTATACTTGTATTTAGGCATTACCCTATAAATATGAACCTTTGTTTGTAGACAAATAAAGTTAATGAGCACAATGTAGCCCTTAAGGGTATTCCGAGTGGTGGACGTAGGTGTCTAACACCGAATCACCAGTAAGTTCTTTATGTTCATTCTCTCTCTCTTGCTTCCGCTATAATTTCTGCATTATCATTATTTCAATACCATTGATTTATTACTTCAACCTGCATACGTTCTAGTGTGGTCGGTGATCTCCATGCGAATCTATTAGTGCAAAATGCATGGCTCAGAAAGAAGAAATGAAAAGAGTACACAACATTTTTATTTGTACAAGTTCATTAAACAATATGATACTCAACCTAACAACAAGCACTTCATAATTGAGTTTCATCCCCTGATCCAGCCATATATATTTCTTGGTTCCTTAGCTGCCATAGTGAAAATGAATGCAAAGGCTTGGCTATTGACTTCTTTCGAGAAATAAATTCTTGAGACACGCGTTTCATTGTAGGCTAAGACTTTGGTTTGATTTGTAGACATGCAAATGCTATTGTAGCAACAAGAAAAATATCCTGTACAACCAAATAAGTTGGAGGTGGCAAAACGTTGGTCTAATATTTCATGTAACATCATGTTCTGAGAAGACGGTGATGCTAATGAAGTTAAAAGTTCTGTTGGATGTCTTCCCATTAATATTTCCAATGCCACCACTTCAAAGCTATAAACGTTGCATTTTTCTAGGGGTGTCAAGGCAGTTACGGTTAGCGGCTATTGGCAATAACCGATAACCGTCTGCTAACCGCTTTTTCAAAATTAGACTTTTTGGGCTTCTTTTTTTTTTGAGTTTTTTAGGCGTTTTTGGGCTTTTTTTACCCTTTTTTTTTTTATTTTTTTTTTTTTTTTTTTTTTTTTTGTTGTATTTTTAGTGTAATAATGCTTTAATTAAATTATAGTTATAAGTAATATATTGTTTAATTCAATTGAATCAATTGTGATTATCATTGTACACGAATCATATGATTAACTTGTAGACTTATGACTTATGAGTTATGTCATATTATATATGTATTATTTATTATTATATAATCATATGATTTAATTATCAATTCATCATGTGATATAATCATATCAATTATAGTGATAGTATATAAATTACTAAAATTATAGTGATAATACATTAATACTTAAATTGTGTTTATAAGTAACATATTGGTCATTGTTTAATTCAATGTCAATTACTTAATTTGATATTATACGAATCATATTATCATTGTGCATTAATAATATGATTCCCTTAAAGTCTTCAATAAAATATTTGAATTGTCATTGAATCATATGATTAAGTATTGATATTATACATTTATATTATTCATATGCATATGTAGACTTATATAGACTTATAATATAAATAGACTTATAAGTTTATAACATACATTGGAAATAGGTCTTTATATATTTAATTGTTGTATTAGTATGAATCGGTATACTTATGAGTTATGTCATATTATATATGTATAATTTGTTATTATATAATCAAATGATTTAATGATCAATTGATCATGTGATATAATCATATAAATTATAGTGATAATATATTAATACTCAAATTGTGATTTAATTATTTTTAAACAAAATTGTGATTTAATGATCAAGTGATTATATGATATAATCATATAAATTATAGTGATAATATATTAATACTCAAATTATGATTTAATTATTTTTTATTTAAAAAATTGTGATTTAATGATCAAGTGATTATGTTATATGTATAAATATTTTTATAATTATAATTATAAAAATATATTATATAAAAAGGCGGTTAGCGGTTAGCGGTTACGGTTAGTAAATCCAATAACCGCTAACTACTAACCGCTAGGCAGTTATAGCGGTTAGGCGGTTAGCGGTTAATACAGTAAAGTTGGTAAAAACTTGCCATTGCATTAAAATTCCATAGTGAAAGTGGTTGTTTGCGATCATGCATGAATTGATTCAAATAGTAAATGATAAGGTACTCCTAAATATGGGGAAAGTCATTTGTTCAACTTGGCTAGTTCAATGTTTTAAAATAATAAGCAGGACTGAGCAAAGTAAATAAATAAACATATAAATTATAAAAACAAAATAATTGTTTACCTAGGGCAATGTAGCCGAAAGTGCCTGCAATGTAGCCGTAAGTGCCTGCAACTAACATTTGATTAGAGGAATCAGGATCAAGGAGTTTAGCTGTGCCAAAGTCAGAGACAAAAGCCTCTAGTTTCGAGTTCAATAAAATATTGTTACTTGTTATATCTCGATGAACAATCGTTGGAATGCATTCATGATGCATGTAAGATAAGGCATGGGCAGTGCCTTAGATGATGTTCACCCTCTTGCTCCAATCCAATTCTATAGCTTCAACATCATTGCTCAACACACAAAATAGGCTTCCCCTTTCCATATACTCATAAACCAAAAACATGAATCTTTTATGTAAACAGAACCCATGAAGTTTTATAATGTTTTGATACCGAATCTCTGTTAACACTTTTACTTCATTCTTGAAACTCATATCAAAAGTTGGGTTCTCAGCCTTCAATCAATGAAGTTTTTTTAAGGCAATCACTTTGCCACAAGGTAATTCTGCTTTGTAAACGCTACGATAACCGCCAATTCCAATACAATATTGACAATTCCAACAAGCAACAGAGGACACCCAGTTCAGGACTCAACCCATCAACGCCGGTGCTCCAATGATTGTTGGTAAATTCCCAGGTTTGGCAACGGCGAGGATGTGAATTTACGGCTTTGACACGCTCACGGGGACAACTGTGACAGGGCAGCGTGGAGACTAAGGTCGCTGGGAGAGAAGAGAAGTTGATAGAAGTTGTTTCTTAGAGGCCTAGGTGAAGAATTTGTGACGACTAAAGGAAAGAGTGAAATTGCGTTTCCCGCAGATTGTGGGTTTAATTACAACTAAAGGTCCTATTCAACGATGTGGTGTGTGATGGGGTTGGGAAGTGGATTACAACCCTTAGGTTAATTTATTAGTCTTAAAAGTTTTATTATTATTATTATTATTCTTAAATTAAATGTTTCACAATTTTTTATCTCAATATTAAAATGTTAAAATATGATCTATTTAATTTAAAAACGAGATTAAGATTTCAAGAGGCTAGCTAGGATCATGATAATATAACAAATGGTAACCATTTGTGCTTTATGGTCTATAGCGTATCATAAATGCATGCTGCAGGAGTTATCATTCTTCCATCTCTTTATCTTTTCTAAATAACTAAAAGAATCGCCAATACAATTTAAATGCAAATATTTGGTCTGTTTTTTTGTGTGTGTTCTTATATGATAATTTTTTTTGAAATGTTCTGTCCAAACACCACCTAATTATATCTATTGAGTGGATACTGCAATTTGCTAACCACATGAAAATGTTCCAGCTGTAGGCAATTTCATTCCTTTTTCTCTGATTATAATTATGTTATACACTGCAGGGGCCTCTGCCACTTCCTTGGTCCACCAGAATGAAAATGGCAGTTGGTGCTGCAAAGTGCAAAGGGTCTTGCCTTTCTTCATGAGCAAGATGAAAAGCCAGTTATATATCGAGATTTTAAAACATCTAATACCCTGTTTGATTGCCGAGTGTAACTATTTGTTTTCTTTTCTTATTTTAGGCCGTTGATTTATTACTTCAACCTGCATA
>NC_081545.1:33013875-33020187 GCF_901000735.1 Corylus avellana
TTTTTTATTCGTACAAGTTCATCAAACAATATGATACTCAACCTAACAACAAGCACTTCATAATTGAGTTTCATCCCCTGATCCAGCCATATTTATTTCTTGGTTCCTTAGCTGCCATAGTGAAAATGCATGTAAAGGCTTGGCTATTGGCTTCTTTCGAAAAAGAAATTCTTGAGACACGTATTTCATTGTAGGCCGAGACTTTGGTTTGTTCTGTAGACATGCAAATGCTATTGCAGCGACAAGAAAAATATCCTGTGCAACCAGATAAGTTGGAGGTGGCAAACGTTGGTCTAATATTTCATGTAACATCACGTTTTGAGAAGACGGTGATGCTAATGAAGTTAAGAGTTCCGTTGGATGTCTTCCCATTAATATTTCCAATGCCACCACTCCAAAGCTATAAACGTCGCATTTTTCAGTAACTTTCATTGTATAGGCCAACTCTACATAAAAAAAAAAAATTAAAAAATTAAAAAAAAAATTAAAAAATTAAAAAAATGTAGAAACCTTTCTTCTTTTTTTTCTTTTTTTTTTTTTTAATTTTTAATTTTTAATTTTTAATACAGTGAAGTTGGTCAAAACTTTCCATTGCATTAAAATTATATAGTGAAAGTGGTTGTTTGCAATCATGCATGAATTGATTCAAATAGTAAATGATAAGGCAATCCTAAATATTAGGAAAATCATTTATTCCACTTGTCGAGTTCAATGTTTTAAAATAATAGGCAGGACTGAGAAAAATAAATAAATAAACATATAAATTATAGCAACAAAAGAATTGTTCACCTGGAGCAATATAACCGTAAGTGCCCGCAACTAATGTTTGATTGGAGGAATGAGGATCAAGGAGTTTAGCAGTGCCAAAGTCAGAGACAAAAGCCTCTAGTTTCGAGTTCAATAAAATATTGTTGCTTGTTATATCTCGATGAACAATTGTTGGAATGCATTCATGATGCATGTAAGATAAGGCATGGGCGATGCCTTTGATGATGGTCACCCTCTTGCTCCAATCCAATTCTATAGCTTCAACGTCATTGCTCAGGACATAAAATAGGCTTCCCCTTTCCATATACTCATAAACCAAAAACATGCATCGTTTATGTAAACAAAACCCATGAAGTTTTATAATGTTTCGATGCCGAATTTCTGTTAACACTTTTACCTCATTCTTGAAACTCATATCAAAAGTTGGATTCTCAGCCTCCAACTGATGAAGTTTCTTCAAGGCAATCACTTTGCCACCAGGTAATTTTGCTTTGTAAACGCTGCCATAACCACCTGTTCCAATACAATATTTTATGTCAAAGTCCTCGGTTGCTTCAATGATATCTTCGTATGCAATATGTCCATCGTAATTCCATATCGAGAACAAGTTCCCATTCTTTGTTTCTTTTGAGTTACACTGGGTCTTCTTAACCTTGCATCTCGAGTGAAGAAAGCCGCCAAGAACTATGAATCCAAGAAAAATGGCGATTGGAACCAAAATTTCTAGTTTGGTTATTCTTGATTTGTTAGTAGTCGGGGATAAAGTCGGGGAAAACTCAGGGCAAGGAGGGAAAACCTTGAAGCTACCATTGCATAAATCCTTGTTGCCAATTAACATGCCGGATGCATAATCTGAATTATAATATTGACATGGAATTGCACATTTGAACGAATTATATGACAAATTGAGACTCACATAAGAAGCAAAAAAAAGGGGAAGATAGCCGGTTAGATTATTTTGATCGAGAAACAAAAGATCCAAATTCTTCAAATTCTCCATTTCAACCGGGATGGAACAATTGATTTGATTTGCACTAAGCATCAAAGCATGCAAACCAGTTAAATTGCCTATAGTTGAAGGGATTGGACCACTGATTTGATTCCTGGAAAGGTCCATTTTGAACAAGTTCTTCAACATCCCCATTTCTGATGGTATGGAACCATTGATTTGATTTCTTGAAAGGTCCAAATAATTCAAAATACTTAAATGGCCTAGAGTCGAAGGGATTGGACCAATGAGCTTGTTATTGCTTAGGTCCAAGTAGGCCAAATCGTTTAGCATTCCCATTTCTGATGGTATGGAACCATTGATTTGATTCCTTGAAAGGTTCAAAATACTTAAATGGCTCAGAGTCGAAGGGATTGGACCAATGAGCTTGTTATTGCTTAGGTCCAAGTAGCGCAAATTGTTTAGCATCCCCAATTCTGGTGGTATGAAACCATTGATTTGATTTCCATGCATATCCAGACCCGTGAGATTAACTAAAAGCCCAAGAGATGAAGGGATGGGTCCAGTGAATGCGTTTTCACTCAAATGTAATTCAACGAGATTTTTCAAGTATCCCAACTTTTCAAGGATGGAACCATTGAGATGATTTCTAGACATATCCAGATGGGTGAGATTGGTTAAGAGACATAAAGATGAAGGGATTGGTCCAATGAAGTTATTTTCATTCAAATGAAACTCAACCAGGTTCTTCAAATTTCCCAATCTTTCAGGGATGAAACCAGTGATTTGATTAAAAGAAATGTCAAACCTCACTAATTGGGTGAGGTTTGCAAGTAAAAGAGGCAGCGTACCTGTCAAGTTATTGTTGGACAGATGAAGGTGAGAGAGTCGCGATAGAGTACCCATTTCAAGTGGAATACTCCCTTGAAGATTATTGTTGGACAAATCAAGATAAGTAAGTTTCGATGGAGTACCTATCTCAAGTGGAATACTCCCTTCAAGATTATTGTTGGACAAATCAAGATAAGTGAGTTTCGATAAAGTACCTATCTCAAGTGGAATACTCCCATGAAAATAATTACTAGACAAATCAAGAAAAGTGAGTTTCGATAGAGTACCTATCTTAAGTGGAATACTCTCCCCAAAATAATTATGGGATAGATTAAGACGGACTAAATTAGGGAAGAAAGAGAAGTTGAGATTTAACTTATCTAGATAGATCTGATTATTAGTCAAGTGAATCTCTGTAACGCTTCCACCAGCATTGCAAGTAATACCAGCCCAGTTGCAACGAGTTGAGGTATCGTTGCTGTTCCTGTAACCACTCCACCATCCCGCCTCCAGAAGAGCCTTTGCTTCTAGTTGTAGTGCTGATAATTCAGATGCTCCCACAAAATGAGCTCCACTATCCAAATAAGTTCCACACAACAGCATACATGCTAAGACCACAAGGGAAATGGAAACGAAAACGGAGGATGCCATGTTTACAAGTGTATGACTGATGAGGGCAATCACAGAAGGGTTGATTGTCACGTATTACTCGGGACACTTTAATAAGAAAGATAGAGGGGACAGACTTTGTGGACTGGGAGTGAAGGTTCAGACCAATTATGTTGTGTTGACGTTGAATGAATGACTTCCAACGTAATTCTCACGAAATTCTTGTCCTTTCGAATCCTATGGAACTGCAAATTTTCCACCCTTATGCTTTCTCTGAAACCATCTTGGAAATTTCCTCCCACTTGCATGGTCGTTGGATGACTTGACTATTAGCCATGATTAATTTACAGGTCCCATATGAGGCAAACACAAGGAAATTCTTGTCTTTTCAAATCCTATGGAACTGCAAATTTTCCACCCGTATGCTGCTTCCCTGAAACCATCTTGGAAATTTCCTTTTGAGTATGATTGATGAGGGCAATGGCAAAGGGTTGATTGTTATGTTCACACGACTTGGGACATTTCCATGCGAAAGATACAGAGGGATTGCGAGTGTGTGGAGACATAAGGACTGAAAGTCAAGGTTTGGTTTGGAAAAATTTAATAATTCTCGTTCCATTGCATCCGTCGAATTGCAGAATTTCACTGGAATTGTCCCACAATATTTCCAAGGAATCATCTGGGAAATGGGTTTGATTTAGGTGCTTTAAAAAAAAAAAAAAAATTACACAGCATTTTCAGTAGTTTTTTCAATAGTCGCGGGACTAGCTGCAAAACTTGCTCTTCGAAGCAGGGCTCCCTGTCGAAGATACATAAAATGAGGCATAAGATTGTAGACTCATTAAACATTGGAAAGCAAGTAGAAAAATGGTATGAAGAACAATATGATTAAAAATAATATACTTCTGCAATTTCAGTTCTCCACAATGAATTCTTGAATTTCTATTCCTGTATGACGTGCCCCTCCCTGTAATCTCAGTATAACTTCGTCTCCAACTTCAAGTGAGGTCACAGGGATTGCTGTTTTTTGTAACCCAGCCCCTGCAGAAGATGGGATCAAGGTTCAACCCTATCATATGAGGAAAAAAATAAAATGAAATAAGAAAGTTGACAAACTAGAAACCAGTTGTTGAACTCAGAAAAGAAAAAAACCTTGGCAAGGACAAACAAGGGCAACCGTTTCTGCATTTTGTAGAAGGATGCTGTAAAGAGTTTGGTTATCTGAATCTCTCTGCAAGAGCAGAATATAGATTGTAAAAGAGTATTACCAATTAGGTCTATTATAGTAGCAACAACTTCAGACATATTACAATTTCTAGGAGATATGAAAGATTAGCTAGATGACAAAGCAATATCCAACCAAGAACTTTTTTCTCCCGGAAAAATTATGCAATAGCATTTGCAGGGGCATAATAGCAACACAAATCTAGAATATGGGGGGAAAGCAAGGTTAGGAGATATTCAAACATATGAGAGATACAAGGCTGAGTGTTTTGTGGGATGTTGGGAGGGGGTTGGCAGTGTTTTTATCTTACATTTTTCAGTCACTGAGAAACTAAGAAAACTTCACTTGATTAAGTGTTATGAAACTATTTCTCTCAGTCCAATTTAAGACACAAACCTTTGCCTCAACAAGAATGAGTGGTCTAGTCTCTATCTTCACTCGCCCAACAATTGCAGTTCGTTGTTGGCCTTTTTGATCAACTACTATGACCTCTTTGCCCGTTTTTAACTCAGAAAGGTAGCAAGTCTTTCCTCCTGGAATGGCAACATAGGCATGTACTGGTCCCTGTACAGTTCGAAAGTATACTTGTAAGCAAGGCTGAATAATAATAAGGACATTAAACTGTCACCTAGGAAATGGCTCTGACAACTTTCAACTACTATTTGTGGCTGACTGGAATATTTATTTGTTTACGGAATAATTTCCTTTGCTTTACCAAATGGTAGGAAAATGTCCTATTTTCTGGGGGAAAAAAAAAGTGGTTGTTCACGGTTGCATCCCTTATTCACCATCCAAGAATTACAGAAAATGAGGCATATAATTCTAGACGCAGTTCAGCTAAAAAAGAGTAGCATATGTGCATGTGACAAGCTCTGTTGTCATAATGACCTCATAATGCTTAACAATATTCAGAATGGGTAAAATATATGATACTAGTACACGCATGAGAAAAACAAGATTTTATCACTTCTACAGAGTTTGAAGACAACTTCAAAATTTATAAAGGGTTCATCACTAACTACAATGAAGAATTTTACATGATCCTAAAACATTAAGAACCAAGTAGACTCATTATAAATGGTATGAAAAGTAATATAAATAAAAATGATATACTTTTGCGTTTCTGTCAGTTCCCAAGTTTTGCACAACCATGGTAGAGCATGATAAGTTGAAGTAATCAAATGAAGCTTTATAAGTTAAAGGTACTAAAATGGGTCACCATTAACTTGAGGATTGATATGCCAAACCATTGGGTTTAGAGTACTTACCAAGATTTACCATGAAAAACAATTCATTGAAATATCATCTCTAACAAATTCAAAGCCAAAACTTACCGCATTAACTCGAAAAGGCCTGCTTGCAATATAATTTGACTCCAAGCATTCTGAGTGCACAAGAAATAATCCCCTTGCAAGAGATCCAACCTAAGGAACACAGATCATAATATAACGGCATTCCAATCAGTTAGCTCAATAGTGAAATTTGCCCATCGACCCCAAACAACACTTAAGGGGGTGAATACATGTTTTCCCATAATCACAACCAACAAAATATTTCAACCACACACAATATCACCAAAATTAAGTAAAGCAATAAAGAGATCAAACACAATAATTTTAGTGACGAAGTGGAAACTTTTTGAAGAACACTTCAAAATTAAAACTAATTTACAACTAAAGGTTTACAACTAACCCAATTTTGACACTGAATATGCCAACATAAATTCTAACAAATAATAAGTCATGCGAGGAGCAAATTATAGACGAGAAAACAAAAGCATACCAGAAGTCCTTCACCAGGTCTCATGAGGCTACAAAGATCCACACAAACTCGATCCCCCATTCCAACTACTTGAACTCGAGTTACAGTAGCTTTGGTCAAGCTCATGAGATTGCTCAATTCATTTCTTCTGTCAAAATAGTCCTGAAAA